>NC_061508.1:108690530-108733021 GCF_022539505.1 Lolium rigidum | reverse complement strand
ACTTTATAACTTCAGAGATGTGGAAATCATCAAAATTCAAACCATTATAATCTAAAGCAATGGGATCATCATCCCCAATGTTGGAAAAAATTTCAGCGGCTTTATCACGGGCAGTTTCGGCAGTTTTAGCAGTTTCGGGCAGTTTTCGCGCTTTGCATTAGAAGTGGAAACATTGCTAACACCAATTCTTTTATTAGTATGAGTAGGAGGTGCAGAAACATGTGTAGCATTAGCATTATTAGTGGTGGTAATAGTCCAAACTTTAGCTATATTCTTCTCTTTAGCTAGTTTTTCATTTTCTTCTCTATCCCACCTAGCACGCAGTTCAGCCATTAATCTTATATTCTCATTAATTCTAACTTGAATGGCATTTGCTGTAGTAACAATTTTATTTTCAATATCCCTATTAGGCATAACTTTTGATTTCAAAAGATCAACATCGGAAGCAAGACTATCAACTCTAGAAACAAGAATATCAATTTTATTGAGTTTTTCCTCAACAGATTTGTTAAAGGCAGTTTGTGTACTAATAAATTCTTTAAGCATGGCTTCAAGTCCAGGGGTGAATTCCTATTATTGTTGTAAGAATTTCCATAAGAATTACCATAGCCGTTGCCATTATTATAAGGATATGGCCTATAGTTGTTACTAGAATTGTTACGGTAAGCATTGTTGTTGAAATTATTATTTTTAATGAAGTTTACATCAACATGTTCTTCTTGTGCAACCAATGAAGCTAACGGAACATTATTAGGATAAATATTAGTCCTATCATTCACAAGCATAGACATAATAGCATCAACCTTATCATTCAAGGAAGAGGATTCCTCAACGGAATTTACCTTCTTACCTTGTGGAGCTCTTTCCGTGTGCCATTCAGAGTAGTTGATCATCATATTATCAAGAAGCCTTGTTGCTTCACCAAGAGTGATGGACATAAAGGTACCTCCAGCAGCTGAATCCAATAAATTCCGTGAAGAAAAATTTAGTCTGCATAGAAGGTTTGGATGATCATCCAAGTAGTCGGTCCATGGGTTGGGAAATTTTTAACCGAGAGATTTCATTCTTTCCCACGCTTGAGCAACATGTTCAGTATCTAATTGTTTGAAATTCATTATGCTACTCCTCAAAGATATAATTTTAGCCGGGGGATAATATCTACCAATAAAAGCATCCTTGCATTTAGTCCATGAATCAATACTATTCTTAGGCAGAGATAGCAACCAATCTTTAGCTCTTCCTCTTAATGAGAAAGGGAACAATTTTAGTTTAATAATATCACCATCTACATCTTTATGTTTTTGCATTTCACATAGTTCAACAAAATTATTAAGATGGGCAGCAGCATCATCAAAACTAATTCCAGAAAATTGATCTTTCATAACAAGATTCAGTAAAGCAGGTTTAATTTCAAAGAATTCTGCTGTAGTAGCAGGTGGAGCAATAGGTGTGCATAAGAAATCATTATTATTTGTGGTTGTGAAGTCACACAACTTAGTATTTTCAGCGTTGGCCATTTTAGCAATGATAAATAAAGCAAACTAGATAAAGTAAATGCAAGTAACTAATTTTTTTGTGTTTTCAATATAGCAAACAAGATAGCAAATAAAGTAAAACTAGCAACTAATTTTTTTGTATTTTGATTTAGTGCAGCAAACAAAGTAGTAAATAAAACTAAGCAAGACAAAAACAAAGTAAAGAGATTGAGAAGTGGAGACTCCCCTTGCAACGTGTCTTGATCTCCCCGGCAACGGCGCCAGAAAAAGAGCTTGATGGCGTGTATTTCACACGTTCGTTGGGCAACCCCAAGAGGAAGGTATGATGCGCACGGCAGCAAGTTTTCCCTCGAGAAAGAAACCAAGGTTTATCGAACCAGGAGGAGCCAAGAAGCACGTTGAAGGTTGATGGCGGCGGGATGTAGTGCGGCGCAACACCGGAGATTCGGCGCCAACGTGGAACCTGCACAACACAACCAAAGTACTTTGCCCCAACGAAACGGTGAGGTTGTCAATCTCACCGGCTTGCTGTAACAAAGGATTAACCGTATTGTGTGGAAGATGATTGTTTGCGAGAGAAAACGAGTAAAACAAGTATTGCGGTAGATTGTATTTCGAGTATTAAAGAATGGACCGGGGTCCACAGGTTCACTAGAGGTGTCTCTCCCATAAGACGAACAGCATGTTGGGTGAACAAATTACGGTTGGGCAATTGACAAATAAAGAGAGCATGACAATGCACATACATATCATGATGAGTATAGTGAGATTTAATTGGGCATTACGACAAAGTACATAGACCGCCATCCAAGCTGCATCTATGCCTAAAAAGTCCACCTTCGAGGTTATCATCCGAACCCCCTCCGGTATTAAGTTGCAAGCAACGAGACAATTGCATTAAGTATGGTGCGTAATGTAACTAGTGACTACATCCTTGAACATAGCACTAATGTTTTATCCCTAGTGGCAACAACACAACACAACCTTAGAACTTTTCATCACACTGTCCCAGGTGTCAATGGAGGCATGAACCCACTATCGAGCATAAGTACTCCCTCTTGGAGTTAAAAGTAAAAACTTGGCCAGAGCCTCTACTAGAAACGGAGAGCATGCAAGATCATAAACAACACATAAGCATAACTTTGATAATCAACATAACAAGTATTCTCTATTCATCGGATCCCAACAAACGCAACATATAGAATTACATATAGATGATCTTGATCATGATAGGCAGCTCACAAGATCCGACAATGATAGCACAATGGGGAGAAGACAACCATCTAGCTACTGCTATGGACCCATAGTCCAGGGGTAGACTACTCACTCATCACTCCGGAGGCGACCATGGCGGTGTAGAGTCCTCCGGGGGATGATTCCCCTCTCCGGCAGGGTGCGGGAGGCGATCTCTGGATCCCCCGAGATGGGATCGGCGGCGGCGGCGTCTCGGTAAGGTTTTCCGTATCGTGGCTCTCGGTGCGGGGGTTTCGTCACGGAGGCTTTAAGTAGGCGGAAGGGCAAGTCAAGAGGCGGCACGGGGGCCCACACCATAGGCCGGCGCGGCCGAGGGGTGGGGCCGCGCCGCCCTAGGGTTTGGCCACCCCGTGGCCCCTCTTCGTCTCGTCTTCGGTCTTCTGGAAGCTTCGTGAGAAAATAGGCCCCTGGGCTTTTATTTCGTCCAATTCCGAGAATATTTCTTTACTAGGATTTCTGAAACCAAAAACAGCAGAAAACGAGCAAGCGGCACTTCGGCATCTTGTTAATAGGTTAGTTCCAGAAAATGCACGAATATGACATAAAGTGTGCATAAAACATGTAGATAACATCAATAATGTGGCATGGAACATAAGAAATTATCGATACGTCGGAGACGTATCAGATTCCTTCCATGATTCTTGCATATTCTTGAGGGAAAAGAGAGAGGAGATCTAGATCTACATTTCTACCAATCAAATCCATATCTTTGTGAGTGGAACTCTCTAGATCTTGATCTTGGTGTTCTTTGTGAATTCCTTTGTTCTTCCTCTCTTATTCCCCCAATAGCTTTTGTAGCTTTGTTGGAATTTGAGAGAGAAGGACTTGAGCATCTTTGTGGTGTTCTTGCCATTGCATTTGGTGCATCGGTTTGAGTTCTCCACGGTGATTCGTGGAGGTGAAAGCAAGAAAATTGTTACTCTTGGGTTCTTGGAACCCTAGACGGATTCTAGGCCTTTATGGCATCTTTGTGGTGTTCTTGGGGACTCCAATTAAGTTGTGGAGAATCTTCAAGGGCAAGGCCTTTGTGGCATCTTAGTGGTGTTCTTGGGGACTCCAGTTAAGTTGTGGAGAATCTTCAAGGGCAAGGCCTTTGTGGCATCTTAGTGGTGTTCTTGGGGACTCCAATTAAGTTGTGGAGATTCTTCAAGGGCAAGGCCTTTGTGGCAATTTGTTGGGAGCCTCCAATTAAGTTGTGGAGATAGCCCCAAGCTTTGTGCGGGTTCGGTAACCTCCCTAAGGTTACATAGTGGTTCGAGGACATCCCTCTTGGTGGGAATTCTCGAGGAGAATACGGTGGCCCTCGTACTTTTGGAGTGACTTGTCCTCCACACCGCTCCAACGGAGAGTAGCACTCGCAAGAGTGTGAACTTCGGGCTACATCGTCGTCTCCCGCGTGCCTCGGTTATCTCTATACCCGAGCTCCTTACTTATGCACTTAACTTTGTGATAGCCATCGTGCTTGAAGTTATATATCTTGCTATCACATAAGTTGCTTGTATTGCTTAGCATAAGTTGTTGGTGCACATAGGTGAACCATAATATATAGGCTTTGGGCTTGACAAAGTAAATGCTAGTTTTATTCCGCATTTGTTAATCCCATCTCGTAAAAGTTTTAAACCGCCTATTCACCCCCCCCTCTAGGCGACATCCGTGTCCTTTCAGGTATGTCTTTTTTAGATAGGTCAAACCTTTCATCATTTGTTTCTATTCTCCCTTGTTGTACTATGATGGTTTCCTGCATGATCTTGTAGAGCTTGTTCCTAGATTCAAAACAAGCCCAAGATCATCAAAATCGGAGTCTGGATGCTAAAGTTATGCCCGTTTTAGTTTTGGTGTTTCTGCAGTTTTTCGGGGGCGGATAATCCGGCCCGAATGGCCAATTCCGGGCAAATATCCTGCCAAATATCCGGCCCGAGTGCAGGGGCGATTTCAGGGGGCGGATTTTCCGGCCTGGGAGGCCCCAAACGGTCATATTTCGTTGGGAGGGGGTATATAAGACCCCCTTCTTCCTCCTTGGGCTTGTCGGTTCACTTTCTCTCTCTCCCCTCCATTGTTGTACTTCAAAGCTTGCCCTAGTTCTTGATTCCTCCCATGATTCTTGCATATTCTTGAGGGAAAAGAGAGAGGAGATCTAGATCTACATTTCTACCAATCAAATCCATCTCTTTGTGAGTGGAACTCTCTAGATCTTGATCTTGGTGTTCTTTGTGAATTCCTTTATTCTTCCTCTCTTATTCCCCCAATAGCTTTTGTAGCTTTGTTGGAATTTGAGAGAGAAGGACTTGAGCATCTTTGTGGTGTTCTTGCCATTGCATTTGGTGCATCGGTTTGAGTTCTCCACGGTGATTCGTGGAGGTGAAAGCAAGAAAGTTGTTACTCTTGGGTTCTTGGAACCCTAGACGGATTCTAGGCCTTTGTGGCATCTTTGTGGTGTTCTTGGGGACTCCAATTAAGTTGTGGAGAATCTTCAAGGGCAAGGCCTTTGTGGCATCTTAGTGGTGTTCTTGGGGACTCCAATTAAGTTGTGGAGATTCTTCAAGGGCAAGGACTTTGTGGCAATTTGTTGGGAGCCTCCAATTAAGTTGTGGAGATAGCCACAAGCTTTGTGCGGGTTCGGTAACATCCCTAAGGTTACATAGTGGTTCGAGGACATCCCTCTTGGTGGGAATTCTCGAGGAGAATACGGTGTCCCTCGTGCTTTTGGAGTGACTTGTCCTCCACACCGCTCCAACGGAGAGTAGCACTCGCAAGAGTGTGAACTTCGGGCTACATCGTCGTCTCCCGCATGCCTCGGTTATCTCTATACCCGAGCTCCTTACTTATGCACTTTACTTTGTGATAGCCATCGTGCTTGAAGTTATATATCTTGCTATCACATAAGTTGCTTGTATTGCTTAGCATAAGTTGTTGGTGCACATAGGTGAACCATAATATATAAGCTTTGGGATTGACAAAGTAAACGCTAGTTTTATTCCGTATTTCTTAAGCCCATCTCGTAAAAGTTTTAAACCGCCTATTCACCCCCCTCTAGGCGACATCTGTGTCCTTTCAGACGCTTCATCTCTTGATAATAATTCACACTTTCTGCGCCTAGCTGAAAGACGTTAAACAAAAGCGCTTATGGGAGATAACCCATTATTTTACTTCTGCACTTTTGTTTTATATTTGAGTCTTGGAAGTGGTTACTACTATAGCAACCTCTCCTTATCTTTATTTTATTGCATTGTTGTGCCAAGTAAAGTCTTTGATAGTAAAGTCAATACTAGATTTGGATTACTGCGCAGGAACAGATTTCTTGCTATCACGAAATTGAGCCGCCCCGTCTGTAGAAAATTTAAAAAAATCTGCCAATTTACGTGTGTGATCCTCAGATATGTACGCAACTTTCATTAAATTTGGGCATTTTCATCTGAGCAAGTCTGGTGCCTCTAAAAAATTTGTCTTTACAGACTGTTCTGTTTTGACAGATTCTGCATTTTATTTCGCATTGCCTGTTTTGCTATGTTTGATGGATTTCTTTGTTCCATTAACTTTCAGTAGCTTTGTGCAATGTCCAGAAGTGTTAAGAATGATAATGTCACCTCTGAATATATGAATTTTCAATTATGCACTAACCCTCTAATGAGATTGTTTTGAGTTTGGTGTGGAGGAAGTTTTCAAGGGTCAAGAGAGGAGGATGATACAATATGAGCAATAAGAGTGAAAAGTATAAGCTTGGGGATGCCCCCGTGGTTCATCCCTGCATATTTTAAGAAGACTCAAGCGTCTAAGCTTGGGGATGCCCAAGGCATCCCTTATTCATCGACAACTTATCAGGTCACCTCTAGTGAAACTATATTTTTATTCCGTCACATCTTATGTGCTTTACTTGGAGCGTATGTTTGCTTTTGTTTTTGTTTTTGTTTGAATAAAATCGGATCCTAGCATTCTTTATTTGGGAGAGAGACACGCTCCGCTGTTTCGTATGAACACATGTGTTCTTAGCTTTATCTTTAATGTTCATTGCGAAAGTTGAACTACTTCATTCATTGTTATATGGTTGGAAACAGAAAATGCTGCATGTGGTAAATGGTATAATGTGATACTTGGCAATTGTTGTGCTCATATAGATCATGTTTAAGCTCTTGCATCATGTACTTTGCACCTATTAATGAAGAACTACATAGAGCTTGTTAAAATTTGGTTTGCATGATTGGTTTCGCTAGAGTCTAGATATTTTCTGGTGAGGTGTTTGAATAACAAGGAGACAATGTAAAGTATTATAATACTTACAATATGTTCATATGTGAGCTTTGCTGCACCTTTTATACTTGATTTTGCTTCAAACAACCTTGCTAGCCTAGCCTTGTATTGAGAGGAATTCTTCTCGTGCATCCAAATCCTTGAGCCAAAAACCATGCCATTTGTGTCCACCATACCTACCTACTACATGGTATTTCTCTGCCATTCCAAAGTACATTACTTGGGTGCTACCTTTAAAATTCTATTCTTTGCTTTTGCAATATATAGCTCATGAGAAAGTAGCCTTAAAAACTATTGTGGTGAAGAATATGTACTTATGTGTCTTATTTCTTAATAAGTTGCTTGTTGAGCGGTAACCATGTTTCTGGGGACGCCATCAACTTTTACACCTTTGTTGAATATCATGTGAGTTGCTATGCATGTTCGTCTTGTACTGAAGTAAGGGCGATTTTCATGATCAAATGGTTTGAGTATGCATATTGTTAGAGAAGAACATTGGGCCGCTAACTAAAGCCATGATTCATGGTGGAAGTTTCGAGTTTGGACAATTAATCCTCAATCTCTTATGAGAATATTATCTGTTGTTGAATGCTTATGCATTAAAGAGGAGTCCATTATCTGTTGTCTATGTTGTCCCGGTATGGATGTCTAAGTTGAGAATAATCAAAAGCGAGAAATCCAATGCGAGCTTTCTCCTTAGACCTTTGTACAGGCGGCATAGAGGTACCCCTTTGTGACACTTGGTTGAAACATATGCTATGCAATGATAATCCATGTTAATCCAAGCTAATTAGGACAAGGTGGGAGCACTATTGGTATACTATGCATGAGGCTTGCAACTTATAGGATATCTTATACATAACACATATGATTTATTACTACCGTTGACAAAATTGTTTCTATGTTTTCAAAATGAAAATCTCTAGCACAAAAATAGTAATCCATGCTTCCCTCTGCGAAGGGCCTATCTTCTACTTTATTGTTGAGTCAGTTTACCTACTTCTTTCTATCTCGGAAGCAAACACTTGTATCAACTATGTGCATTGATTCTTATATGTTTACCTATTGCACTTGTTATATTACTTTGTGTTGACAATTATCCATGAGATAAATATGTTGAAGTTGAAATCAAGCTCGCTGAAACTTATATCTTCCTTTGTGTTGCTTCAAAGCTTTCTACTAAGAATTTATTGCTTTATGAGTAACTCTTATGCAAGTCTTATTGATGCTTGTCTTGAAAGTATTATTCATGAAAAGTCTTTGCTATATGATTCATTTGTTTACTCATTATCTTCATCATTGCTTCGAATCGATGCATTCATCTCATATGCTTTACAATAGTAATGATCAAGATTATGATAGCATGTCACTTCAGAAATTATCCTTGTTATCGTTTACCTACTCGAGGGCGAGTAGGAACTAAGCTTGGGGATGCTTGATACGTCTCAAACGTATCATAATTTCTTATGTTCCATGCTACTTTTATGATGATACTCACATGTTTTATACACATTATATGTCATATTTATGCATTTTCCGGCACTCACCTATTGACGAGATGCCGAAGAGCCGATTCTTTGTTTTCTCGCTGTTTTTGGTTTCAGAAATCCTAGTAAGGAAATATTCTCGGAATTGGACGAAATCAACGCCCAGGGGCTTATTTTTCCACGAAGCTTCCAGAAGACCGAGGGAGAAACGAAGTGGGGCGACGAGGCGATGCCACACTAGGGCGGCGCGGCCCAGGCCCTGGCCGCGCGGCCCTGTTGTGTGGGTCCCTCATGACGCCCCTAAACCTACCCTTCCGCCTACTTAAAGCCTTCGTCGCGAATACCCCAGTACCGAGAGCCACGATACGGAAAACCTTCCAGAGACGTCGCCGCCGCCAATCCCATCTCGGGGGATTCAGGAGATCGCCTCGGGCACCCTGCCGGAGAGGGGAATCATCTCCCGGAGGTCTCTTCATCGCCATGATCGCCTCCGGATCGATGTGTGAGTAGTTCACCCCTGGACTATGGGTCCATAGCGGTAGCTAGATGGTTGTCTTCTCCTCATTGTGCTATCATGTTAGATCTTGTGAGCTGCCTATCATGATCAAGATCATCTATTTGTAATACTACATGTTGTGTTTGTTGGGATCCGATGAATATTGAATACTATGTCAAGTTGATTATCAATCTATCATATATGTTGTTTATGTTCTTGCATGCTCTCCGTTGCTAGTAGAGGCTCGGCCAAGTTGATACTTGTGACTCCAAGAGGGAGTATTTATGCTCGATAGTGGGTTCATGCCTCTATTGAATGCGGGACGGTGACACAAAGTTCTAAGGTTGTGGATGTGCTTGTTGCCACTAGGGATAAAACATCAATGCTTTGTCTAAGGATATTTGTGTTGATTACATTACGCACCATACTTAATCCAATTGTACTGTTGTTTGCAACTTAATGCTGGAAGGGGTTCGGATGATAACACTGAAGGTGGACTTTTTAGGCATAGATGCATGCTAGATAGCGGTCTATGTACTTTGTCGTAATGCCACGATTAAATCTCATAGTACTCATCATGATATATGTATGTGCATTGTTATGCCTTCTCTATTTGTCAATTGCCCGAGTTGTAATTTGTTCACCCAACATGCTATTTATCTTATGGGAGAGACACCACTAGTGAAGCTGTGGACCCCGGTCCATTCTTTACATCTGAAATACAATCTACTGCAATACTTGTTCTTTACTTGTTCTTCGCAAACAATCATCTTCCACACAATACATCTAATCCTTTGTTTACGAGCAAGCCGAGTGAGATTGACAACCTCACTCTGTTACGTTGGGGCAAAGTACTTTGATTGTGTTGTGCGGGTTCCACGTTGGCGCCGGAATCCCTGGTGTTGCGCCGCACTACACTCCGCCACCAACAACCTTCACGTGTTCCTTGACTCCCTCTTGCTCCGATAACCTTGGTTTCTTACTGAGGGAAAACTTGCTGCTGTACGCATCACACCTTCCTCTTGGGGTTCCCAACGGACGTGTGTCTCACGCGCATCACCGAGACGTGGCCTGGGCACGTCGTGCTGTCGCTTCCCCGTGAGAGGAAGACGAAGATCGTCCTCTTCGTTCTTATCCCCACGAAGGGGTACGGTGGACCGGGCCGCACTGGCTTCTGCGCAAGGTGGCGTGGTGATGGGCTAGTTGCTGGGCTGTCCACGTGCTACTATGCCTGCTGCGGCTGCCAAGGTGAGCTTCTCCCTCTCTTTTCTCTTTTCAAATTTCCGTTTTATATTTTCTGTTTTAGATTTTGTGAATTTGAATTTAAATTGAATTCTTTTTTGTTTTGCAGGTTCTAACTATTTGAGTATCAAGATAACTTGATAATAATACTTACTGCATAGTTTTGTGGTGTAACAAATATTTAATATATGATTAACTTAGGGTTCTTATGAGGTGTATTTAAAATTTAAAATAGATATGAACTTAGGGTTCATCTCAATTCCTATTTAATTTAGGAACTAGATCTATTTGAATGGTTTGAAAATTTATAACCTCTGCATGGTAAACACATGATTAGGTTTTGCTAGTACTTAGCAATATGGATTATTCGCACATATTTTCATTGTGGCTAGAGTTTAAAATGAATGGTAATGATAATGGGGTGAGTTTATGATTTTATGTAGATGATGGTTTCTTAGGGTTTAAAATTTTAATTTAGGTTTATTCTAAGGTTTCTAATATAGTTTTCTTAACACATTGATTTGATACTCCTAATCAAATAATTTAATTCTCATAGGTTCTGCATTTTCCAAAATAAATATTTGAGTTAAGTAATACTTAATAATTCTGGCCACTAAGATGGAAGTGTAGGGTTTAATATTAGTTTTACACTACCACTAAATGGGGTTTAGTCTTTAGGTATAGATGGCTTAGTTTATACTTGGGCTCCATGATACACAAGTTAGGACATAATATTTTATGTGGAGTGGATCCTAAGTGAATGGGTTTAGGGTTTTGCATAAGCTTCACTAATTGAAGTATAAAATTGGCATGAGGCATGGTAGTGTTCTACTTATAATCCAAAGTGGTACTTGGATTGGTATTCAAATGTAGTTTAGGTTTTAGTGGTGATCACCAAGTGATACACAACTAAGATTAGGATATGGGCATAAGCTTTGGTCATGTTTTATTGGCTAGGGTTATTCTCCTCACTTGGTTAGGGTTCATGCATCAAGGCAGTGCTAGGTTTGTCTCAAGTGTTTGGATAAACAAGGTTTAAGTGAATGCCATTACTCCTACACTCAAGGCATAAGGAATGATCTAGGTCTAACTAATGATCTATCATTTTATGTGATGGATGGTATCCGGTCACATAGGTTTATCTTATTATCTAAACCTACAAAGTAGGGTCATGCATGGGACATGATTAACTTATTCCTTACTAATCTCTCTTTACTATTTCTCTCATCACACTCATTGTAGATTCTTAGGGTTTATGATCACTACCAAGTTGTAATGATTATGGAATTGGTTTACTAAGGTACTGTTATTGGAATAGGATTCTCACCTCCAAGATCAAATGTTATCTTGAACAACTAGGATTAATACTAATCTAGTATTCTTGTATGGGCATGGCTATGGTTAGTATTATCACTTCTCTCACTTCTCAATACCTTCAGATATCCTATGGCTCTACTCAAAATATGATGATATGATCTTGTAACTGTATGGTTTGCCTAGGAATTCTACCTTGGTATCTTATATAGCTTGTTCTTCTGGAAATCTGATAAACCTGCATATTGTGGTATGCCTCCACCTCCTAGCTTCTTCATCTTGACCCTAGCTAATGTATGAAGTGGCTCTATGTCTTTACTTCCTTGTATCATGCTACAAGGAGATCAAATGGATGAAGGGTGTGGCTCCTTTATAGGTTTGGGCAAGCTCTAGTATCATGACACATAGGTGGTGACTCTTGTTTTGGTTTGATGAGTGAGGTTCTTGGTTGTCATGCCCTCATCCATAGCAATCCTTTGAGCATGAGGTGGCAAAGCTTGGGATGCAAGTCATGTAGATATTTTCATCCTATGTGGCATGAGCATTATCCTCTCATATGATTTATTTTTGGATAGCCAAGTGGCATTTGTTACTAAATATCTTGTGAATGCTTTTATACTTGTGAATAATGCTCCATATCATGTATGATTGGATTTATGTTATAATATTGGTCAAAAGGTCAAGGTTGAGGGTTATTTCTCAATTTTGGATAGTTGGTGTTTGAATTCACCAAGGCGTGATCATATGAGTGTCAAAATACTCATAGTTAATTTTATTCAAATAGTTTGAACTATAATTTGTAATGTAAACGAATTTACTTTTGTAATATTCCATATATTTAATACGTTATGATTTATGTAAGGATGTGTGGCTTTTATGCACTTTGGACCCTGTGGTTTACCTTATATATAAGTGAATTAAATTACACACAAAGGTAGTTGCTAACTTTTAAGTGTTATTAAGTTAGGGTTTGATTCTTAAAGAATGTGTTGTTGTAAGGAATACCATGTTATGATCCTTTATAAGATCTAGTATTTAATCCTCACTTAAGGTGTTGTGAATCCCATTTGATCTAGTCCATAGATCAAATCATCTCTACCCAAAACAAGGTTTTATCAAATATCACAGTGAAGTTTATAGCGCTTGACTTGATGATCTATTTCAATTCCAGCAAGTCAAGTAAGACTTGGTTACTGTGGTAAGTTTTATTTGAAAGCGCGAAAATCCCCCGGATTTTCTATGCATGAATGCAATGCACACTTTGGTGTTCTCTCATTTTGTTGCCTCTAAACCTGGGATATTACAATTAACGCCGACGACAACCCTTCCCGCGTCATTTCCGATGCGAACCGTCGCGTCCTCTCACTGACAAGGCGTCCCCACCCGCGAAAACCGTGGTGCCATGAGGCACCGGCGCGCCCAATTCACGCCCTTCGCCAAGGGGCCGGCACGGGGTTGCCGGCGCTTCTATTGGGCTCGAAAAGGGCCGGCACTATTTGGGGCGCGTCGGTGTGAGCCCATTTTTGCTGTCGGCCCCTAAAACGCTATCGGGGCCGCTATGGGGGCACCGATGGAGATGCTCTAACACTAGTTTGAATGAATTTGGCCTTAGTTTTGTTTAAAAAACGTTTGGAAGGTAGCGCTAGTACCCGCATGACTCGGTACGCACGCCCTTAGAGCATCTCCAGCCGCGTCCCCCAAAGCGTCCCCAATGGGATTTGGGGAGCGTCGGAAGAAAAAAACGTTCACAGCCGCGTGCCCCAAAGCCTCTTTTTGTCCGGCGTTCTGAGCTCGTCCCCGCTACACAGGGGACGCTACGGGCACGCCTGACACAACGAAAAGCGAGGCGAGGAGTGGAGGGACTGACGCGTTAGCGGCACATTGAAGTTTAACCTAACCGTCGCCTACCTCGCATCGGAAGTTATTGGGGCGCAGCGACGGTGCAGTTCCTGCAGAGGCGTAGCAAAGCATCTCGTCGCGCCTAGCTCTGCGTGCCGGCGTTAATGAGCGCCACTGCTCCCCCGCCTCCCTTCGGCCTATAAAAAAGGGCGCTCTCCCATCGTCTATCACACACAAACCCAAGCGCCTCTCACCCTAACCCTATCCACCACCATCTCAAGAGTCGACGCCATGGATGGTAGAGGCAGAGGCCGAGGTCGCCGCCGTGGTCGTGGTCACGGCCGCAGCCGCAGCAGAGATGCACGCTCGCCGTCACCTGCGACGCCGTCGTCTTCGTCGTCGGACCTGCAGGAGGAAGAGCTGGAGGTGCTGTTCGAGTTCATCGTCGTCCTCAAGGGCGACCCACTCGGCATCCAGAGGCTGCCGGACAAGTTCGCCGACTTCGTTGCCGGCAACGAGCTGGCCTCGCTGCATCCGCGGGAGGCTGCCTGGGACTGCTGTCGGTGGCTTGTGGAGGTGCTCTTCAACGGATGTGCCAAATATGTACCTCCACACCGGCTAGGAGAAGTTCGCGCGCTACCTCGACCTTGAAGCCGGCTGCGTGCTCACATTCTCCTACCTTGGCGAGGGGGATTTGAGCGTCAAGGTGTTCGACGAGACGCGTTGCCGCCGGCACTACCACGGCACACCGATGAGGAGGACGACTGAGTGTTGTTTCTTCGCAACGAAAATGGGCACGCATATTTTTGGATGTTCTTCCTCGAATGGACCAACAGAGCTATCATCACCTGTTGGATTTTCCAGTTTGGATGACTGAGAGTGCCTGGGAGTGTTCTTTCTTGGCTGCGAACATACGAAATGTGCGATGCTAACACTAGTAAGGTTTCCTTATTTTCCAGTGTTTTAATTTGTGTCAACCATGGTTCAAACTATGTATTAGTTTGTGTAAACCATGTTCTGAATTATGTATTAGTTTGTGTAATGTTTCTTCTCTCTATTGAAATAAAAATGGAAAAAAATATTTTAATATTTTAAAAAGTTTGGGAGCAGCGTTTGGAGGACGCGGCTGGGGAGCGACGTACTCCAAACACGACACGAACGAAACACGTTTCCCAAACCCACAATCCAACACCGTTTGGGATGCTTTGGGGGACGCGAATAAAGATGCTCTTAAACTGGACAAATATTGTGACGGTCCGGACATAAAATGCGGACGCTGGTGGAGTGTTGATTCCTCAAATGGTTGACTGTTGAAGTGCAGAATCTACATCCTCCATAAGAGCAACTTCAATAGTATCGCCGGTTGTTGGCTAGTACATAAGGAAGATGCCATATCATTTATAGTTAATTGAATGTACTACTTTCTCAATAGATGGCCCATATTTCATTGTGATAACTTGCAGCTAGCTCTTGAAAAAAGACCCCACTTTTCTCTCTCCTCTTTTCTCTTCTCCAACTAGACATAAATATATTATTTTAGTTCTTGTAGCCAGCTGACAAAGACTTATTGTACTTGCTCTAAAACTCCAAAATGTCTTAAGGGCCACCTCAACGACGTCAACAGGATGAAATGATAAACATGAAGAGAAGACATGCTTCAAATTAAGTGTTGCATGCTTCAGACTTATTAAATGGCAGATGCAAATATGAATCACAGAATAAAATAGGAGTGCTACAAATGCAAGGTATGCAAATCCCCAAAAGCAAGATGTGACGGCAGGAATGTTAAGAGAACCGTGGAACACAGGTCGGTGACATGGATTTTACTCGCTGTAGAAGACGTCCTCAAAGCATTGCACATACTGGGGCTCCAGCGCCAGGAAGACGACGACGCCCTCGTCCCTGCGGGCGCGCTGCGTCACGTACGCCATGCCGGTGCCGAACATCTGCGCGGGCGCGACCAACCGCGGCGCGCCCCAGCCGAAGTCGGCGTCGTACACGGGCATCCCCAGCCAGGCCGTCACCCACAGATCAGACTCCGGCAGGAGCTGCCATGGCACCTTCTGCAAGCTGCCCTTCTCGGACTCTATCCCCAGGTAGTCGATCACGGACCGCACGTACGCGTCGTCGACGTCCTCCAGCGCCTCCCTGATGGTGTCGGCCACGTATCCCAGCGGCTGGGCCAGAACATCGGCCACCTTGACGGTGACGAGGTCACGCAGGATGGCGTTTCCGGTGAAGTGGCGCGGGACCGGCGGGCGCAGGCGGTGGCGGACGTTGACCGTCAAGCGGAGGCGGGTGTCTGAGGCCGGCGCAAGCCCGCGCGCGACGCACATGCAGCGCCAGAGGTGCGCGGTGACGGCGCCGTAGGTGGACACGCCGGGCGCGCACCGAGACTTGAGGTCCGCGAGGAGCTTTGGAGGGACGGAGTAGACGAGGGTGACGCAGGGGCGCGGGGGGCCGTCGAGGTACGCCGAGGAGTAGGCCGGATGGTGGAAGTCGGCATGCGGCGGCGACCGCCCGCGGAGGAGCGTGCGGTCGTGGAAGGGCGGCGAAGGGCATGCCTGGGAGACGTCGAGGCCGCGCGCCAAGCCGGACCACGTCTGGATGAAGTGGAACGCGCCGATGCCGTCCATGAGTACGTGGTGGATCGCCGTGCCCAGCACCACTCCGCCGCACTTGAGAAACGTCACCTGAAACATGGACATAAGGCTGGGCGGGTCGGCGATCGGAACGAACATGCGCCTGACTTGTGGCGAGGGCACGTAGTTCCCGAAGAGGTCCTCCCCGGTGCAGTCCGCCGTTGCGACGACGTAGAGCGCGCCCTCGCCATGGCAGTCGATCTGCAGCCGCTCGCCCTCGTCCACGCCGAGCCGCCCGGCAAGCGGGTAGAACGGCACCAGAGCCTTGGCCAGCGCCGCCCTGAGCCGGTCTGTCGAGACGGTCGCCGGGGCTGGGTAGTAGTAGACCAGCGCCGTGTGTGTCATTGCGGCGGTGACGTCGAAGTTGGAGAGCCACAGCCCCAGCCGAGGCGTCTCCTCGCTCGGCGCCACCAGCAACGACTCCACCACCGCCACCTTGGTCGACTCCATCCCAAAGTACGTACTGCGTACGAGATATGTACTATGCTTGTTGCTTGTTGCTTGTTGAGTGGAGACTGGAGAGGCAAGTGGAGCTGCAGCACAAATATATAGACAGCCAAAGAATTTGCCGTCGGAGGAGAAGGCAAACTAACTAACCAAAAACATCTTCAAGACCAGCCGAATTTTAGAGCGGGCTCTAAACCACTGTTTTCTTAGAGCATCTTCAACAACCACGCGCTGGCGTTGCACGGTAAAACAATTATACATCGTCGTTTTTCTAGTTTTAGCGCGTGCGTTTGCGAATCGCTTCACCAGATGCTGGATAATTTAGCGCTTCACTATCAAGCGCTTCACTAGGCACGGTAAAAAGCAGCGCGCGGTAGGATTTTGGCGTTTGATCAAATACAATAATATGCAACCACATGGAAATAAACAATGAAATATATAGGAGACGTAGTTCAAGAGCAAGACATAGTTCAAGACCACCAACTAAAAGAAACATAGTTCAAGACCACCAACAAAAAGTTCCTTCATCATCACCATCTTCTTTTGCATCTCCATCTTGTTCTTCATCTTCATTTTGAACTTTGGTTGTGTGTGCATCATTGGGAGTAGAATGAATTGGAGGGAATGGCATGCAACCATCATTGGTAGTAGGCATGGGTGGTATTGGAGAAACCATTGACATGAATCCACCCGGAGTTGGCATGGATGGCATTGGAGCTCCCATGGCACCCATTCCTACATTTCCTCCCATGTCTTCCATTCCTCCCATTGAACTCATCCTTTCCATGGAACTCATCCCTCCCATGCCTTCCATGGTAGTCATTCCTCGCATGCCTCCCATGATAGTCATTCCTCCCATGCCTCCCATGCTACCCATGGAACTCATTCTACCCATGCCTCCATAGCATCCTATGGCTCTCATGGTACTCAAACTTTTCCGTGCCAAGATTTCTTCGGCAGTGTAGTTGGCCAACCGTCCCCCTTCGGCGCATCGACCAAACCCTCACCATCCGCATCCACTCCATATGTACCACTATCAAGATGTATAGACGAATATTCTTGCGACTAATTGGAGCCAACATTCATGTGTGACATGAATGTCTCATCATCAACACTACATACAAATTTCTATCAAATTCTATTCATCCACACAAATGCTATTCATCTATACCTTGCTGTCATATCGTCGCCCATGTTGGACGAGCCTGAATCCGGTGTAAATGCATAAGGCTACGGTGGTGGTGGAGGAGGCATCTGTGGCGCCATCGCAGCGGCAGGTGCCGCAGCAATCTCGGACTTCTTCGCGCCCGTTTTTCTCTGCACTGTCGCGGCCACCGACGACCGTTCTGTGACTGCTTTCTTCATCGGGGGAGGTTCTGCCAGTGCCAGCGCAGCGCTTCCAGTCGCCGATCTTGGTGCCACAAACAGGTTCCGCACGATCGAGGCACTAGGGTTTGCCGTCGCCACCGCAGGAGAAGCTACGGCCGACAGATCGGAGTACGCGGCAGCGGAATCTGGCGGGAGAGGAGCGGAGTGGCATGCCATCGCCGCTGAATTGCGCGAGAGAGGGACGAAATCAGGAGCGCGGGAGGCGAATTGTCGAGCGGTTGCCTTTCGCGCGCTCGCCTTTTCCTTTACCACGCGCGGTGCTGCGTGCGCCAAACATGCAGCGCGCTGGGAAAAAAATAGTGTGCCGCGCGTCTGCTGGAGCGACATTTTTTCGCGTCGGCGCGCTAAATTGGCGGTTTTTACCACGCGGCCACGTTTTAGTGCGTCTGCTGGAGATGCTTTTATGGCACGAGAAAGCTTCTGCACAAGCACAACAATGTGCATCGGCCCCAAAAAATTCAACGTGCCCAACAAAAACTCTAGTCCATGCTGCAGCCCAATTGTCCTAATATTTTCCCCTCCCACCGCTCCACCGCTGACTCCCGCTGCCACAACCCTCCCCTGCAGCTCTCATCGGAGATCCGGCCGGTTCCCCCTTCCACGGACTCCCGTTGGGTCTTTTCCCGCCAAATCGAAGATGGCTCCGCACCCGTGCACCGTCCGCGACATGATGGACTTCCAAGGCGTCTACGCAAGGCCAACAGGCAATTTCGCAGCAGAAATCACCTCTGGTGGCCGGCGCTGCTAGCTCGAGACCTTTGATCCACCGGAGGAAGCCACGCTGGCCGGTCGGCCGCACCGGGACATGAATTTCCCAGAAATTCAGTCCAAGAATGAGGCGGAGATGCTGGTGCCGGAGCCACGACTTGCATCCCTAGGCGGAATAGCGCTGCCACAAAAGGGCGCAACAACGATTTTCCATCAGAGAGGTGGACGAGCGCATCCGCCACCTGATGTGGAGTATGAGGAGAACTACTAGACAGCAAAGAAGACGGAGAGGAGGGCAATGAGAAAGGCGAAGAGGAAGAGGAAGGCTTTGGCAGACGTGCGGTACGTGAGGCAGGACGTGGGGCTGCCGACCATTCCTTCGACACGTTCCAGACGATGACGGAAGACACCGACAACAGCAAAGTCCTCTCCGACTGGGATAAAGTCAGCAGTGTTAGTTTACTTCGTGATTTAGTATGAATGTATACGTTTACTGAATTTGTCTGAATGTACAATCGAACAATTTCAGTCTATTTGCCACGACGAAAACTACAGCATCTGAAAAACTGTCAAAAATCTCTACGGAGTACATTATTTGGGCGTCTAGATCTGTAGCTAGCGGCCGGCTTCGCGCCGTAAACGCCAAATACGACCCCGCACTCCCGCAGTATGCTGCTGGAGATGCTATAAACCTATAATGTCTTTGTTTAATTTGTATCGCGTGACACACGCAGACCGGACGAGTACTTCGTAGAGGCCAGCTGATCGAATCAGCTAATTATATGCTGGATGGTGTAAACAAAAAGGATTTGGATCTTCACGAATCAGTTAATTATATGCTGCATGATTCGTTTTTGACCCGATTATTAGATCATGAGATCACGAGGACGAAAGGGCCGGTGACATGTCAGGACTATATATACTTTTAGTACGGAGTAGTACATATGTGTACGAGGTGTGTTTGTATACATATTTCTGTGGAATGACCAAGTGGTACCATGATGCATGTTACCCACCCCATTGTCGAATTCTGGCAGCATATGGCTTGCGCTTGCAGACTTTCAGTCGCCGTCTCCATCCACGTCCTGCACCTCTCACGTCGATCTCCGTCCAATCAGAAAACAAATTTTATTCCTACGAAAGCGAGTTTCATGTCGTGATAAGGAACTCAGAGTTTCTTTTTTGCTAGAACAGTACTAGATATGAAATTGATTGCCCCGTTAAATATACAAATTTCATTCATATGCGCTTTAATGTCTTGCGTTGAAACCTACGTTCCAATGATTTTACATATTTGTATAACATGTCGCCAGCCTCCTGTCGCCGTTCCAAACACCTAACACATGGTGACCGATCAACCCAACGGAGGCCGCGGGACAGCAAACCGAGCTGCTAATCAATAGCGTGTGTGTGAACTAAGCACCAGATCACATGTCCAACAAACTAAGAGATAATTGCTGGTTAGAACTTTGAAGTATGCTAGTCATGTATTAACGTGATGTATTAACGTGATGCAATGCAACTTCGTCAGTCTCAAGACCCGTTGATTAGTTTCTTGGATGGTCTCTTGGAGGTGCTTATAGAGATAGAGTGTGCACGCGTCTGTTCGTAGGGATGAGTGTATGTATGTATGTATGTATGTATGTATAAGCGTCTGCGTCTGTACTGAGTTTCGCAAAAAAAAAAGAACATAGTTTTTAAATTTTTAATGGAGCATATCACTTTTTGATATATCCAGGAGGCACTATAATATGTATCTCTCTCTAAAATGTAACCAACTTAGCGAGATCTCAACGATTTGAGTACGGTACCTACAAAAACTTACTTCACTAATTAAGTGGCATGTTCCTGGCCACACACCCATCTAGGCTCCAAGCGGATTTTTCTAGTCACGATAGCCCTGCAAAACTCGGTTTGACTGGCCATATGGGTCCTAGTTTGGCACCCTCCTGTCCATTAGCGCTCACTAAGCACCATATAGCCCCGATTGTGTTCTCTTCAACTGGTGGATATCCTGCTAGCCTGGATCCTTAGCCACTGGTCGCAATTCGGCTAATCCTTTTCCTCCCCATGATCGCCTTAGTTTTGTTCTCTCTCCTTCTACCCTTCACCGTTGTTTATCTCTCCAATCAACCGGTCTAGCCTTATTCTACGGGGCATCTTTAATCAAACGTAGCAGCCTAATCTATACCTAATAATAAAGGAGCTAACGTTTCCTTGGTTTGGTCCGTATTGTTCCATCGTCCGTCGTCGTCCGTTGTTTGTAACCCCACGCTTGTAATGCCACTTCGATCGTTCCGTGGCAGAGTCAAAGTCTGGTTATGTCTATCGCGTGCCTTCCGTTCTCCACCGCACCTCCTATCTAGCATGACCGGCTATATAATAGTGAAAACTTTCACACAAAGAAGCAGGCGAGACACAAAGCGATCCACCTCCGTTTGGAACATCGGCGCGAGCCACGCGACCCGTCGATCCGCCGACGCCGCGTCCTTTATTCGCTACTCCAACACCTCGCCGTAGACCACCGCTGAACGCGTCCGAGGGCCGCGTCCTCGCCTTCAATGCTTCGCCGGCGTTCAAGCTCCTCCACGATCTGTTCGACGTCACCCGGGGCTTGTCCGCGTCCCCGGTCTTGCGAGTTCTTCCTAAGCGACTCCCATCGGACACGTCGCCACGCTATCTCCTCCCTCTGGCCACGCGCAGGAGCCGTTGAAGGTCCCTGTCTCCTGATGAAATTACGCACATGTGGCTCCCCGTCTCGCCTAAGCGCTTCCGCTACGAGCCTCGCCTAGGCAACTTCCGCCAGCCACACGCTACCCCCATCTTCTTCAGCTAGCCACAGGCAGGAGATTTCGAAGCAACCAAGATAAATTGTGCGTGTGGCTTTCTAAAACATGGCAACGGTGGCCGCATTCATGGCTAGCGAATTCGGTTCATGATATTTCCAGGTCCACTATTTATAGCTTGAAACGCTGTTTATTTTCAACATTGACAAATACGAACTGTATCTAAACTTGGTTCTGAGTATATGCCCAAGACTGTTCATCGTGTTGTCACTAGCATATTCAGTTGCACAGGAAAGAGATTACCGGTTATCCTCAGTCCAGACATGAAAGGAAACAACTCCTGGTTTGAGCTGCTTTGTCTGCAAGAATTCAACGATAAATAATGACCCTACAAAGTCCATGCAATTGTAATCGAGGTCAAAAGGGCACCATCGGTCTGCCCTAGATCCACCCCTGCCGCCGCCAAATTGATGACCTCGGACGGCATGATTAGAGTAATTCTAATAGTGCAGCCGGGTGCTGGTTATAAGGCCAGCTATAGTCAGCTTATAGCTAACTTGTATAATAGTTGGCTTTAAGGATTGATAACTTTATGTGTAAAAGGCTCACACACATACTCACAAAGTCTTTAGGAAGCGCGTGCAAGAAGTCTGGCTCTTGCATGAGAGCCCATCTCTCTTCTCTCTCCACTTCTCTCTCATCCACCTAAGCAAAACAATATTATTTTAATTCTTATAGCCTGCTGAGTCAGCCTTATTGTACTTGCTCTTAGAGGGAGTCATGTGTGCTTCATCATGGAGATCAGCGCCGAGCGCGTGGTGAGCAAAACGAATCCAAGCTTATTGAAAACACTGCTACACGTCACGATTTGGTTGATGGAGTCTAATCCGGAGTTGGGAAACCTAGCTAGCTACGGCAGAGATATATACTTGGCCTGGCCGTTCGAGGGAAGATCGATAAATTATGAGGTCTGAAGCAGGCGGCGGCGGATTGGTCGTGCTCGCCAGGGCCATCAACAAGGCGGTGACGGGTACCTGCACAATGAAGCGGAAGATCGATTAATTCAGTTCAACACACGCGCCACTGCTGTGTGAGGCTTAGGCAACGCCAGAGTTTGCCAGGTCCGGGCGAACTTGACACCGGCCGACGACAAGGCGGTGGCGGGTGCCACGCAAGAGCCGCTGTTGGCATGAGGCTCGGGTCAGGTGTCTGTAGTTACGATCTGATGTTCTTCAAGCTGCTGGCCTGGTCAACTGCAGATTGATGGGTCCTGGTTGGGCAGCACCAAAAGGCACCCGCGCGAAGGCTTCAACGGCGACCAGCCACATCCCGCAATTGGCTACCAGGGCGACAAGGACAACGGCTGCCTAGCTTCTTCGACTGCAATTCTCAAAAAAAAAACTTCTTCGAGTGCAGCGCATCACTTCTTGGTTTGGGCATGGGTGCAGGCTAGTAATATTTTAAAGGCATAATATCTTCTTTCATATTACATGTTCATTAACGCCTAACCTTATAGATCGATATTTATTTCAAATAAAGATGAGGATAAGGGCATGTACAATGCTAAAGAAGGCCAGCTTTCCCTTATCCCTCCACATCATCTAGAGAAGACAATAGCTATAAATCCTACAATGCGCTATCTCTTATAGCCATATCTAGCAATTAATAATAATCAATTAAATTTAGTAGGAAATTATGTTGCTAAAGGAAGACATGTCGTACAATGGAGAAAATAGCCTTCCCTTATTTTCTAGGAGATGATCTCTTAGATATGGGAAGACAACCTTCTCTTCCTTCATTCTCTCTCCTCCAACTAAGTAAAAATCCGACGTGGCACCTCTAAGAGAAGGCTGACGTCATCCCATTGTACCTACCCTAACTTCACATCTAGCTATTTCCTCCCTAAAAGAATGTGCTCTATCATCACGTAACAAGTAATTTATTACATTGCGACAAAAGGAAAGAAAATCAACCCACAACTGAGAATCAAATTGAAAAAAAATGTTCATCAATTTAGACAGGCTAAGAATATCAGGATAATCTCCTATTTTTTACTTTCCATGCTCATTATGTGTAAAACTTTCATGTTGTTGATATTGTGAAAGTTGTAGTTCAATTGCCCACCAGAATATAAATCTAGCAAATTTGCACAAGAAGAATAAGTGTTTAGTAGTCTCGTCATGGTGACGGAAGATACACTTTTTTTACTTTCATGCCAATTGCGTTTCGCAAGGTTGTCTTTAGTGAGTATTACACATCTACGAAGATACCACACAAAAACTTTAGTCTTCAGCGAAAGCTTCATTTTCTAGATTTTTTTTGTTATTTTTAACTCGCACGTCTCGCTGGATTAATGATGTGTACATAGGATTCTAAAGGGAAATTTCCACTCTCAGGCAGATTCCATCGAAACTCATCACTTTCTTGAAAAGATTGGACTAAAGCCAGATGCTGAGCATTCCATGATACTAGCATCTGACCAACAAGATCTCTTCTGAATGTCATATTTGGTGGTGAAGTTTCCAACATCTTAGCGATTTTATCGTTTTGTGATGCACAATCGTATACATAGCTAGATATTGTTTTGAGAGCATAGCGTTACCTAGGCAATTAACCTCCCAAAACCGTATTTCAGAAGCATCCTTAATTGTGAAGAAAACTATATGGAAAGAAGTATTTCTTCATTGCGATTAGGCCAGCCAATAAGTGTGAGTCTCCGAGTTAGCAATAAACCTAAGACAATGGACTTGATCCTATGTACTTCCTTTTTGGAATAATTTGCCACACCACGTCTCGTTAAGAAGTTTGAACATCCATTTACCTAGGATGGCTCCACCTCAATGTCATGAATCTTGAGTCTTTCCTAATCTTTAGGGCAACAAACTACATTTCATTTAGCCAGATGATTGTTTTCTCACTATCCCCTTGCCAAAATAATCTTGATTGGAAATAATCCAATTGATGAAAAAAAAACCTTTGGACAACTGGAAGAAGGAAATCATACAGTCTCATATTGGTTAGTACTTAATTAGTGAGAACCATTCTACTGCTGAGAGATAGCAATTTTCTTTTCTAGCTACTTAATCGCTTGTTTAGTCTTCCCTCAAAGTTTTTCCATTCAACGTTTGTAAGTCTCCAAAAATGTATGGAGATGCCTAAATGGCTGATAGAAAATGACATTGCCTGCAGTCACATAATTCAACATAAAGGACAACCTTGTCTTGGGCCTCACCAAAACAAAAGAATTTCCCTTTTGAGAAAATTTATTTCCATACCTGATAGTTCCTCAAAAGATGATAATATAAATTTCAGATTTCTCCTCGCCTTTTCAAGGTTATGTTCCATAAAGAGAATTGTATATTTGTATCATCGGAATATTGAAAGATGGATAGTACATTGTCCACTAGGTGTGGAACTACACCTTTTTTTTGAGGATGAACAGTGGGGAAACCCACTACACCTTCAAGTTGAAAGAAAGACAGGAACTACACCTTCAAGTTGACCACCCCTTTTTTGCATGCTCTATGATAATGGCTAACATATTGGTCACTATACTAAATATAGGATGGATGATAATAGATAACCTGGTCTTAATCCTTTTTCCTTTTCGAAGTATCCCAACTTCATCATTGACTTTGATAATCACAGTTTCTCCGAACACAAAATTATGAATTAGAGCTTAAGCCTTTTCAAAGTTTATCTTTAAAATTACTCTATTTAGTTTTTTCGGATGCCTGCGTATCTTCCGAAACCCAGTGGCGTGATCGACATAGTTTAAAATAGCCGGCTATCTCATTTAGCCGCAATTTTTTTAGAGGCTATAAAAGGCTATAGCTGTGTTATAGCGGGCTATTCCATTTAGCCTTTTTTTCAAAAATTTGAAATATTTTTGTCATATCTTACCAAAAGAAGAGAAAAACTATGACTCAAATACGATTCATGATACAACTTATTTAACTATTCAAGGCAAACAAGTATTCAGATATTCAACTCACAAGTTTTATCTAATTATACTGAATGCAAATTCGGAAAACAAGAAATAAAAAATAAAAGAGAAGATAAATTCAAAATACAGGAGGTTTAGCGGCTAAATTAGAGGCTAAATAGGGGCTAAATTAGGCTATAGCCGGCTATTAGCGGTTTTTTCTCATTTAGCCTACAAATGACATAGCTGCAGCGGCAGGTCTCCTGAAAGGCTATAGCCGGCTATTTAAAACCATGGTGATCGATCGACAGTTTAATCACGAATCGATCTCGTGATCAGGTTAGGTGACCTAACCCCGCTCGCCATTATCAGATCTTTCCGCCTCGGACCTAGAGCGGGGGGCCTTCCAGTCCGTAGCCCTTGACAAGGGCCCCTTGTTCGTCCATGGCAGAGAGGAGATCCATCTACACTACCGAGAGACTAGACTGCATGAGTGCATGGTGAGGTCAGGGTCGCGGCAGGCGACTCGGACATGTATTCTTCTTAGCAGTGTGGACACGTAGTAACTAAGCTTTTGGGTAGAGCCATATAAGGTTGGGTCGTCAGAGACGGAGAGTAACGTCATGCAAGTTACTAGTAGAAATGGTTTTGTTCAAGAAGAGGGAACAATGGATTTGTCCCAGAAAGGAGAACTGATTTTCCATTATTTGGTTTGGAGATCCTTCTTCAAGATGTGAAAGAGAAGGAAGTTCATTTTGGCACGACAAGACATAAGAAAATTTATTGTAAAATGCATGATTTAATGCATGACCTAGCGAAAGATGTCACAGATGAATGTGCAACCACTGAGGACTTGATTCAACAGAGGTCATCGGTAAAAGATACTCGTCACATGCAGATTATTACACGGACTGAAGTTGAACAAATCAACAGATTATTAAAAGGCACGACATATCTCCATACTTTCTTAGAGCCATGTACAACAAACAAGAATCTTAAGAAGTTAAGACTGATGTCGCTTAGAGCACTGGATGTTTATGTTCCTTCTACTATCCATGACCAGGTCTTAAATGCAAAACATTTACGTTATCTTGACCTTTCTGAGTCCGGAGTTGTTAGATTGCCAGATTCAGTATGTTTGTTGTATAACTTGCAAACACTGAGACTCAATGGTTGCTGGAAACTGCAACTGTTGCCAGAGAATATGAGTGCTATGAGGAAGCTGGTCCATATTTATCTTCTTGGATGCGATAGTTTGGAACGCATGCCACACAAATTTAGTTTACTGAAAAATCTCCACACACTAACAACATTTGTTGTTGACAGCAGAGATGGCCATGGGATTAGTGAACTCAAAGACTTGCGACATCTTGCCAACAGGTTGGAACTGTATAATTTGAGAAAAGTGAAGAGTGGAAAAAATGCAAAGGAAGCTAATATTCATCAGAAACAAAACATAAGGGAGTTGTCGTTGTATTGGAGACGCTCCAAAGGTGAGAAGTCTGAACATGAGGCTTGTATTGGGGAACAAGTGCTGGATTGTCTTGCACCTCACAGTAATCTCCAAATTCTAGAGGTAGCTGGATACCATGGCCTAAAAGTATTACAATGGATGAGAGACCCTCAGATGTTTCAGTGCTTGAGAAAACTCGTAGTTTCCAACTGCCCAAGATGTGAGGATTTACCTGTAGTATGGTTGTCAGTCTCCCTTGAGTACCTGTTTCTGACACTTTGATGTACACCTTGATGACTCAGTTGTGAACACCAACCCTCTCTCCCTCGCGTCGCCCCTCCAGGCGACCGGGGGGGAAACCCTAATCCCGCCGCCGCCGCCTCCCTCCTCCCCCTCCTCTCCCCTCGTCGCCCCCGGAGGCGGCCGCCGGCAAGGCCGTGCGACGCCGGTGATGGGGGTGGCGGGGATCTCTCCTCCGGCCCCCCGTGCGCTGCTGTAGGGAGGACGACGGCCGCGCGGGGGTGGTCTCCGCCGCTGGGCGAGGTCGGCCCGATCCCCCTGTCCCCCTCTCCGGCGTGGCCTCGCCGGCGCTGGGAGGTGGTGGCCGGGGCTTGAAGGCCTCCATCGTCCGGGTTGGGGCCAGGACTCCAGGGCGGCGGCCCTGGGCGCTAGGTGGGGCACCGCCGGCCTGACGGCGGGCGGCCGGTGCTGATGCTGCGGTCCGCTCCCTTTGGCCGTGTGGGCGGTGAAGGGGCGGCGGGTGTGGGCGTGGTGTGGAGGTCGCCCCATTGGGCCTCTGACCAGATCTGAAGATGGAGGCTTCTCCTCCCTGCGGTGCTCGTCGCACCTCCCCGGCCCCGGACTGCCTCCGGTGGCTGCGGAAGAGTGGTCGGATGTGGGCTCTGGACCGGGGAAAACCCTTGGCCGACGGTGGCGGCCGCGACGTCGACGACGCTGACGGTGCCGTTCTCCTTCCTGAAGGCGACATCGAGGTGATAACCCCCTCCCTCCCTGCCTATCTATCTCGGGTGAAAACCCAAAGCTTTGGCTTGGACGGTGGCGGCGCCCGGGTGGTGCCGTTCCCTCGTTGGAGGCGCCGTTTTGAGATTGTGGGTTTGGGTGGATGAGCTCGGCGGAGGTTGGTATGCATCGTCTTCGCTTACTCCTGGCAGCTTGGTTCGGTTTGGTGGTTTGTGCTGCGGGTGGCTGTGATGTTCGTGGGTGGCGGCGCGGCGAGGCGAGTGCTCGGAGTCTTCCTCATGGCGATAACTCCCATTATCCATGCGTGCTCAGGGAGAGCGATCTACCTCCGACAGGTACGGTGCCCTCCGATCCGGGGCGAGAAAGCAGGGAGCTTTCTTTGGAGGTGGAAACGGATGGTGCCTGGGCTTTGCTTGGCCTCTGGAGGTTGACGATGGTGCGTTTCCCTCAATGGCGGCGTTCTTCACTAGCTTCGACGCCTCTCTAGTCGGATCACTAGACTGGACAATGGTTTCGGAGCTCAAGCTGTGTTTCACTCCTTTTCTTGTTTTGCTTGTAGTTTTCGGTTCCTGTTAGCTGGTTTTCAGCATCTTGTATCTTCTTGCCGGCAACGGCCTTATTAATTTAAGGCAGGGCTACGGCCTTCTGTTTAAAAAAGTACCTGTTTCTAAAAGATCTGAGTAGTCTAACCACATTAGGCAAGATCACTGAGGTGGAAGCAGAAGGATACAATACCCATCTGCAAATTTTCCCTAAGTTAAAGGAGATGGCCTTATATAATTTACCAAGCTTTGGTAGATGGATGGAAAACAGTGCAGGAGAGCCCATTAACTCCACAGTGTTTCCTATGCTAGAAGTGCTACACCTTAAACTTTGCCCAAAGATTGCAAGCGTTCCAGGGAGCCCTGTTCTCAAACATCTGTGCATAGCAGGACTCTGTTGTCCTCCAATTAGTTCACTCGCACATCTAACAACATTGTCTGAGCTCAAATACTATGGAAAAGATGAGGTGTCTACAAGCATACCTATGCGCTCTTGGCCATGTCTGGAGATTTTCGAGGTTTGTTCGCTGGCAAACATGATGATGGTACCCATTCCTCTAGAGGACCAGCAAAACAGAAGTCAAACAAGAGCTTTGGAAACCCTTCGGAGTTTGAGACTTTATGGCCCCGACTGCTTTGTCACATCGTCGGGATTTTCCAGATCGCACCTTGGGTTGTGGGAATGCTTTGCCTTTGTGGAAGAACTGACGATTAATTCAAGCAACGAACTTGTGCTCTGGCCAATGGAGGAGCTCCGGAACTTGGTTCGCCTTCGTTCCCTGTCTATTTTCAGTTGTGCAAACCTGGAGGGGAAGGTCGTTTCAACGCCTGACGAGACCTTTCCACTGCCCCAGCTGGAGAGGGTATATATTAGAAACTGCCACAGTTTGCTGGAAGTTCCGAAGTTGCCTGCATCCCTCAAGCAACTGAAAATTTTCGATTGCGAAAAACTGGTGGCTCTACCTTCAAACCTTGGAGATCTGGTCAAGATGAGGGATCTTAATATCGGTACCTGCAGATGCCTGAAAGTACTGCCTGATGGGATGGATCACCTCACTTGCCTAGAGCGATTGTCGATTTCGCATTGTCCAGGGATAGAGCAATTCCCGCAGGGTCTCCGCGATCGGCTCCATGCCCTTGGAACCCTAGTAGTATATGGCTGTCCTGAGTTGCAAAGACGTTGCAGGGAAGGTGGGGAGTATTTCCACTCGGTCTCGTCTGTCCCGCAGAAATGCATTCGATCAACGATAACAGAATCCAGCAGCAAGAATTTTCTAAGGAGGCTCGTCCCCTATTGTGGTGGCTTGAACTGAGGTTCGTTAGTGCGTATGCTTGTGGGCGTCCCCTCCCCAGTTTACTTCTTTCTATTCCTAATCCAGAGTGCAGCATGTTTTTACTAATTTTGTGCACATCGAACTTAACTTCTCCCCTTTCCTTTTTTTAGGATGTGAGTTCATCTTCAGCTCCTGTGTTTCCAATATTTTTAATTATTTTTCATGGACTCCTTGCCACATTTGTTCTTTGGAGTTTGTGTTAGAATCAGGGATGTCAGGAACTGAATCTCTGAAGACTGAAACTCTGAAGAATTGATATATCTACTGTTACTCCGCTCAACGCACTTTTGTACTGGCTCGCTTCATCTTGATCAACCTAGATCATCAATGGAGCTCACTCTGTATTCCTGCGATGGCCCGAAACCACTGGCTGATAGAATGGATGGCCTTGCTTCGCTTGATCGGGTATTTTCCAGGGAAGTAGAAACTCCCGGAGGGTCTCCTCCAGCGGCTCCCAGCCCTCACCTCCTTATGCGTACAGGGATGCCCAGACTTGGGAAGACGCTGTAGAGAAGGTGGGGAGTATTTCCACTTGGTCTCCTCTATCCCAGATAAAGTCATTCAAGTGGCAGAGCACGTCGCGCAAGCAATACAAACGGTGTCCAACAAAAAGAAGTTTCTACGGATCCCCCTTCCCTCCTGTGCTGACTGAAACAGTCAAACTGAGGTGTGTAGCATCATATTCATATCCCATATCATTCGCTTCATCTGCTCCACTGTATTTATATATTCCGGAAATAAAATTTCACACCTCCAAAATCACTTGCATGTTTCATAAACCCTAAACTATCTTAAATTTCATGTCTTAAAAAAAGGTTAGTATGATAAAACATGCCATACAACTAGAAATGACAAGCACTAGAGACAACAACAAAAAGACAATACACAATTAGAGAACAATCAGAAAACAACGGCAAAGCGTGTAATCCCTCAAAAACCAGTTAACCATTTCCAATGGTCACATCGACTGATCGACATCACCAACTGATAAACTATATTTGTGTAAGCTGTCTCCCATAATTACAACAATCGCTTTGGAATCGCCGGCAGATTTGGAGTCTTTTGGGTAGTATTCATGGAGCCTTTGTCAAAATCTCCATACGTCTAATCATTCCAACCCCTGTAACAAGACCACCCTTGTTTGTTGAAGATGAACCGCATGAGGAGAATTGCTGGGATGGGCAAAGCTAAGGTCCCATCCGCAGTTCAGAAAGATAAAGATGAGAGCATAGTTTTCTTCAGGGAGCTGTACAAGCATGAGAAAGATACGGATATGAATCTCCTGGAACCGATGTACTCTGTCGAGTTTGACGCTATACAAGGTGAGATCTTTGATCCTTGCTTGCAGCCATTTTCATACGCATGCTGATGTCTAGGAATATGTTCCTACCAATGTTGTCAGGTTGTCCACAACATATCCATATCCAATAATCTTTCTGACTAACCAGGCATGACTCCCTCAATCCATATGCAATTTTGATGAAACTCACTGCAGTGTTTGCGTTCCTGTCTCACTAGGTGGTCACATGTCTAAACCTCCCATGGGCAGGAGAGATTTCCTCGTGCCAATCGCCGAGAAGCATGACTATGACTGGTAGGTTCATCAGGTCTAAGAAAATATGTGTACTCTACTCGAATCGGTTTTTACAAGTGTCTTGCTTCAGGCTGAAAACCCCTCCAGCTGCATCTCTGTTTCCTTCCCTTGAGGTGGAAGCCAACTCCTCCAAGATGGTTCTCCAGAAGGAGTTACCGATCCTGCGACCGGTGAAACCTTTCGCTTCAAGGGTATATATACTAAATGCTAAATCTCCTATAATTACGCATACTTATCCATTGTTGGAGAACTGAGTTTGATTAATTTTTGTTATCTGGACTTGATTTTCTTCTTGAATCCTATCCACGACAGTTCTTAGGCAGACCAGAGGGGACCAAAAAAGCATCATCTCCACCTGGTCCTTCACCCATGAAGAACTTGTCCAGAGGGGCTCCACCAGTCGACAAGAGATCAACCCACACTGCCCTGCCCAGCAGGCAGCAGAAGCCAGCTGCTGTGACTGCTAGAGCTACCACTCCTACAAGTAGAAGCACAGCTAGAGCTGCTACTCCTACAAGCAGCAACTCGGCCAAGAAACAGTCAGACAGGTTCTATGCAACCCATGACAGCAGTGCAAATGCAACGACAGAGGCAGTGGAGAGCCCAGAAGAAGTCCCTTACATGGCACCCAAGAACCTGCTCACGACTGGGTCTGCATTCCCCCGCTGCGGTGCACTATCGGCGATGGTGGTAAGACCTCGATCTAGGGGTCATGCATTTGGTGCGGAGGTCAAAGGAGAAAGTATCGGGTCAAGGCGGCCACCTCCGTGCCCCGCAGCGAGAGGTTTCAATGAGCCGCAGGCAGATAGCAGGAAGAACGTTTTACCAGCGAAGGGAAAAGCTGTACCTGGCACTGGCGGCGAGCCTACCGGTGAGGCTGTGCGGCCCAAGGGAATGAGAGCTGCAGATGGGAAGAACGAGCGGAGACGACCAAGGTTTGCAGACAAGTGAATATGTATCATCGAATTATATGTTCAGAAACATGACGGTTTAAGCAAAAACTATCGAAATCTATGCGTTGTTTGCAGATGTTGCAAATATGAAAAATCAAAGTTCCAAACGACAACCATGTAAAATTTGCTCCTTCAATCGCAGCCTCCTTTTCTGTTAATTTGTCAAGTACTCGGGTATATGATTTCGTACTTTCAACTACCGCCCTTCAGACCAAAAGACAGGTTCACATGTCCAGCAGTATACATGCATGCACCTGGCATAACATCCTTGCCGTTTCAGGGGCTCACACCAAAATGGAACCAGCAAAACGTGAAGCATCTAAGCTAGAACATCCCCTGTTTCTGCCAGCCCCTCAAAACAGGGCAACGGGCTTCAACTGACATTAAGCAGCGTTGAGCTGTGGCTTCCCCCGCCCCATGGCGAATCCCTTTGTGCCATCTGGCATACGCGGACCAGGAGGCGGCTTCGGCACCACCGGATGCTCAGCACTGTGATTCGATGGAGGAGTGCCGATTGGATGGCCACCATCCCGGCTCTGGCCATGGTACTGGCCCCGGCCACGGCCTCTTCCCCCGCGTCCTCGTCCTCTCCCACGTCCCATTCCAGATTTGTCATAGAAACCATCCTCGGCCTGTAAGATGATACAAGCCATTAGACTATCCATCCTTTATGAAGTTTTTGATGCATCAACAAAATGTAATAATAACGTATCTAGACAAATCTGCATCAATTAATTTGGAACGGATGGACTAGACAGCAGCATATCCGAATACCTGGGCCATATCTTCTGCTTCATAATCATGTGGTGTGTCAGGATCATATTCATCTGCAGCCTCCTCATCTCCACCTTTTCTTCCTTGACCCAACCCATGTTTCTAGTGAAAGGTAACAAAACTAAATGTCAACACATGTCTGACTTTTTTTTTTTTTTTTGAAACGGAGGCAAAAGCTTTGCCCCATTCTATTAATTAAGAAGGAGTTTTACATGTATAACCATGCAAGGAAAACAGAAAAAACAAGTAAGATACAAGGGATCACTCTCCCGGCATAATTTCCCCCAAACGCTTGGCACCCGCAATGACCCAAAGTGCCGCCTCCTTTCTAATCTTTTCGATAATAACGAACGCGGTCGCACTCTTGTTCCGAAAGACCCTCGCATGTCTGACTTTATAATTAAGCATTTTCATAATACCGATCCAGCGAATTTTCAAGGAAGTCTTTTAAGAAGTCCTCAGATGAAATGTTCACTGGACAGGCTTATACTGTCAATCAAGTATGTAACTACAGTGATGTGAGTGGACAACCAATATTCCAGATGTAAGGACAGATCTAGCCAAATTAGTAGGATAGACAAGAGGAAATCATAGAATAGCTTTATGTGCAATCTGCTCCACAGTCCCCATCAGTTTCTGATTACTTCAAAAAATTATAAAGAACATAGAATGAACAATGAAAAGCACATGCATTGGCCAGGAATCATTAACGCACCAGGCAACCAAGCAGCGAGCGGGCTCTTGGCCCATCTCTCCAGTTTCTCCCACCACTGAACTCAGCAACCTACATGAAAAAGAGTGTTCTTTTAAATGTTGATAAGTGCCAAAAATCAACCAGATAGCAGTCAAGCTGACATACCGCCTTTTCAGCAGCTTCAACAGTTCCATACTCGACGAAAGCATGCAGCTGCAAGTACAGCAGATTAGAAACATTAGTGGATCCAACAGAAACAGATAATAAAAGATCTTACAAATAGCAGATTAATTGCTTCATAAGCTATGAAATCATTCATCGAACTGTACTACTGTAGCGATCATAGAGAGGTAGATCATTATACAGACCTTATTAGCAAAAAGCTTCTCAATCCTTGATGATTTGCCAGCAGCAGGTCCAGAGTTGGCAATCCCTTGCGGTTGCGGATAGCAGGTACGTATTGACTTCACGCTGCAAAATCGATGATGTCATAATATAATGTGATCAACATTGCATTTGGCCATTACTCATGCTAACACCTAACAGACATCCATACCTCCCAACAGCTGAGAAAATCCTCATAAGACTCTGATAGTGATGATCCTCAGGTAAATTTTCAGCAACAATAATGCGAGCCTGCACACAAAGAATACATAAGATTTCAGAGACATGATATAGCAAATAGAATACTTGGCTGATTTAGATTGCTAACCTGAACTTCTTCAGCATCCACGTCAGAGAAGGGCACTCGGCGCCTCACCATCTTCCCATCGTCTGAAACTACCTATAAAAGTTGTATTCTTAGTAAGATGAGGACAAATTTGAACAATAGCATGAATGCATTATATTACAGGATAGCTTTTGCAATAACATAGTACAGGTTTCAAAACAATTTTTTTTTTTTTGGCCTTATCCCCCTGCATGGCTTGCATTGAGGCAGCCATCTCCAAGATTTAACTAATGAAACCATAAAAAAATTATTAAGCAAAATTGTGAAATATAGGCACAGGAGATCAAATGCCTGGCCTAGGAAAATATACATATAAAAAAGAAAAAGTAAACAGATAAACATAATACTATATGGTTGAGATCCTTACCAGCTCCGTTGATGTCCTTAGCGCAACAGGCAACAAGGATCTATCAATTAATTCCCGAATCTTCCTAAATGTTGCAACTACAGACATCGGCACTGTAGAACAGAACAAAACTATAATCAATATATTCATTCTGAAAATAAATGTCAATATCACCAGACAGATAAGTCAACAACATCCATCATGTACGGTCGATCATGTCATAATATGGAGAAGTATCAACTGCTATCTGCCAAAACTTAATACAGAAAGAGAGAACATGTGGCATGCAGCTCCCAGTAATAAATTAATGATGCAAAAATAATGCAAGCATATTAGATACTAGTTTAAAGCAACATTTTCCCCTGTTTCAAACATGTCAGTACTCTATAGTCCTATACTCCCTCACCTACAGCAGAATAAGATTACCTCTCAATACTAGTACCCTAAACGTGTATGTATTACTTATTAGAAACAAGTAAATTTACAAGAAGAAAATAATGGCTGGATGAAGGCTATCATCACATTGCATATTGCACAAATAATAAATTCAAATGATTTTTAGCCATCAAATATTTTATGAAAGTAAACAGCATGATCAGGCGCTTTATTCATATTTAACAGGTCAAACTTACCAAATCCATCTGGATCTTTAGTAATAAACCTCATCAGATGGTCAGTTGTAGCCAAATTGACATCACTGAAGTAAAATTCCACCTGTCATGTTTTCAAATATGTTAGAATATCAAATGGACACAGAATTTAAAAATGCATATGAATCAACGCTTACGATTTAATTATATTAATAGACAGCTAAATAGGACAGAGTAAAAGGTGAAACTAGTACAAAAAGTAAAAAAAAAAGTATATCTGAGAGTAGATGAAATAAAACAGAAAGGATGTAGAAGATGATAAAATAAAACGAGAAAAAGTTTATTTTTCTCCTGTTTATGGCCTCTATTTGCCATACCGTAACCGTGACTAATAAATTTAATGGAGGATCATATATCCGCCAAATATTTATGACTTGACGTACATGTAAACTTGCCGCTCTGCTTCTCTCACTTAACCCTAACCCTAGAACAGTCTGTGCAAGTTCTTTCCATCCCCAATATTTACGGGGAATATACAGTATCCTCCAAAAAAAAAGTAGTTGCAGACTTGCAATTTAGCTTTTTAGAAGAACATCATTGCTCAACAGACGTCCTATTATATCTACGCCCCACCCACCACTCTCAGGTCCATCCTTACTTATCAATGGATACTATACCAGAGTACAATTTCACCACCATAGATCTGTAAAACTGGATTGGTTATCCGTATAATAGTTAAGGAACGTAGCACGGGGAGAACCTATCATCAGATAAATGATGAGAGAAATTGCTGAGCAATACATGAAAATTCATGAATGTCTATGTTTGTCAACATATTTGAAGCAAAAAAAACTACATTTGCCAACGCATGATGCTATGATACATATGTAACGCGGCAATCAAACAAACGAATCATAGAGCACCAGTACAACTCTCTATATCTTACCAAAAACCTATCTAAACCTCACTTTTTTTGCCAAAGATTCGAACTTTATTACGAGGCACTTCAGATTTCGTTGCAATCGGCGGAAAAGAAAGAAAAAACTACCTGCTTGACGACCCGGCGAGCGAGCTCCTCGGGCAGGACGAGCTGAGCGTCCCTCTCCACCACCCCTGCGGCATCGCCCTCATCGTCGCCGTGGTGATACTGGTGGCGGTGCTGGTGATGGTGATGCGGCTGGTGGTGGTGGTGATTGTGGGGCCCGCGGCGATGGGGATGGGATTGATGCTGGGCGGCAGATCGGGGGGTAAACTCCGGGGCGGCGGCGTTGAGACGGGCAGCCGGCCCCGACGAGGAGGCGGAGGGGGAGGAGGAGGACTCCGGGACCTCGTCTTGCGCCATGGAGATTGGGGCGGATTGGGGAAGAGGGGTTTCGTCTCGCCTCAGTACGTTTGCCTTTGGCTTCCGGTAGAAGGGAAGCGAGCGAGGAGGAAGCCGACACAGATACAAAAAGGCGGCCTCACTTTCCCAAACAAAGAAAAGGAGGCTCTTTGCTTAGGGTTTAAAGAGGAAGACCTACACGAGTTCAAATACGAGTACAAATCATCTCAAAACAAAACACAGGTTTTGGGTGCAATCCATCCGGTTGAGTTTTCATATGAGGTACTTGTTTATGCTCACATATGATATTTAAAATCTGATTAGTTTTTTTTTTTTGAACAGAGGATTGCCCTAGAAGGGCCTCGAACCTTTCATTAAAATAACAGAGGTACAAATATGTTACAAATGACCCCATAAAATGAGAAAAACACACATAGGTCCCTAGCTTTTGTAGGAAAGACCTTGCTAAAAGATCTGAGATTACAATCTAGTCCATCCTCTTCTCCACTGCGGAGCAGCAAACGCAGCTCGCTGCAGCCATAGACGACGGCGGGGACAGGACCACTTGCCGTTGGCCTGGCAAAGCTCCCAGCGACTGCGTCGATGAAGGGCCTCCAAAAGGAGGTTGAAGACTTGCCGGAGCACACCGGCGTTGAAGAGACCATCTTGGTCAAAGATATCAGCGCCTAGATCATGGACGCTGCAGAAAAGCTCCATGAAGAAAAGGATCTTGAACCCCATCGCTGCTTCAGAAAATCACTCGAAACACGGCACCACGACAGCAGGGAAGCCAGCCAACCATCAGACCCAAGATTACTGCCACGAATCTGGGGAGGTAAGCAGAGATGAGGTCGATGGCGACGGCTGAGCACTTGCTGGAGCAGCTTCAAGAGCCTCCACTTTATTACAGCAAGAAGGGGTGGGGATGGAAGGGGCAAGATCCACCGAGGCAGAATCCAGCCATGGATGCGGCATCAAGGTGGTAGCATGAGATCCACCGATGCTCTTCTCCGTTCCAAGAACAGATCGAAGAACAAGAGGAGAAGCATCACCAGATCCGGATCTAACCACCTCCTTATTCGCCACGGGAAGGCTAAAAACTACATAAGCTAAATCTAGAAGAAGCCAGACCTCTCTCCCACCCATTCGTCGGCCACCGTGGCCGCCGGCGGCGAGGGGGAGAGAGGCCGGCGGAGGGAGCAAGGAGAGGAAGGCTCAAGAAGAGCAAGTCTCCACAGGGGTACTGTAGCGCAACGAGAGCTAGGAACGTCCCCTCTGATTAGTTATTATGATATGCTACTTTCGGAGAAGGAACACAAGATTCAGGTAATAACCTAACAGCATCTCCAATTGTTGGCGCTCCTCAGATCGAAATTCGGCACTATTTAGCGTTGAATGGATGAAACATTCGATATAGGAAGGACCAGTTTCCCAGCGGTGAGCCTAGGGCAACCCGACGAATAATTTGAAAAGAAATTAGGCTAAATTTGTACATTTAGGCGAGTTCAAAGTTTTTTTGGTCAAATTCGATAGATAAAAACGAAAAAAAACAGCGTCTACATGCCGAAATGGCGATAGAATGATGTGTAGTCGCCAGCGTCGTCATCGGAGCCACCGTCGCCGTCGTCCTTCGGCGGTGCCGCGTGCGGCTAGCGGCTGCTGCCCTGGCCTAGGGTCCCGACGTGTATAGGTAGAGGCGACGACGCTCCCCTGTCATAGTCGCTAGTCGCTGTCGTCAAGGACAACGATGCAGCGGGCGCGACGCCACGCTGCCTCCTTGAGCAGCCACTGCTGGCGCTCCGCATCCTTCTTCTCCCACTCCGCCTTCGACCATGCGAGTGCCGCGTCAAGCGGCATCTGGAGATCGGCGGGGGCGATGTTGTTCTTCGAGCGCGCTAGGACCGTCTCGAGAATGGCGTCGTCCTCGGTGTCGAGGGAGGTCGCCGGCATGGGATCATTCTTCGGCTTCCGAAGGCACCCGCCGGCGTGGCCTTCTTCTCTCTCGCACTTGATGCGGACGAGTCGGTCGCGCAGAGGCGACAGTCGTCTCTCGCGGATAACTATCCCGCTGCCTCGGTTGCGCGGCGGCTAGACGGGCTTCGGCATGACGGCGCGGAGCTGAGTGATCAACGTTGGTGGCGGCGCAGACCCCACGGAGCGCGACGCCAACCCGAAGGACGACGAGGTGGATGACATCCGCCGTGGCATACAGGAGGAGCTCCCGCGGCGCCAGGAGAGGGACACCGGAGTGCGCGACGGCATCTGCAGGACGGAGGAGTTCCCCGCCTGGATGTGTTCGAGGACGGCGGCGAGGTTGCGGCCTGGGGCTCTACACCAGCGGCACCTGCCCTCGGAGTTGTTCCTTGTCGGCGGCAGAGGAGGGCCTCGTACGCCGCGAGCTCCCGCTGGTATCGCTCGCGGAGTACGCATCCCAGGGGGCGTAGTTCTCGGGATACCTCTCCGACAGGGCACGCTCCTCGTCCGTCATCACGGCGAGAGCGATCTGGATCTCCTCTTTGAGCGCGGCGGCGCCCACCGGCGGTGGCAGTATGTAGACGCCGCCAATGCTAAGCCGCCATGACGACGGCCCGCGGAAATCCGGCAGCGCCGGGTAGTTTTCCTCGTAGAGGAGGCGCGCCTCCCATTCGTGCAGGGAACGACAGCCGAATCCGTTCGCCGTCGTGCCTTCTCCGGGGAAACATTTAGCCATATGCTCGTCGTAGAAGGAGTGCAGTGCAGGTAAGGGAAGGTGCGGGAGTGGGAGCTCTGTCGGCGGTTCATGGAGGAAGAAGAAGGGGGACGAGGGAATATATAGCTCCGGCGAGTCGGTTGAAGACGAGGATACAACGGTGGAACGTGTCGCGTCTCCACTGGCTTGCCGCTCCAGCGAGTAATGGTGCGCGGAAGCCTGGTTGACGCGTTGAAGCCGAGGAGACGACGGTTGACCGCGTCGTGTGTCACTGACCGGATGGGGCAACTGGCAGGGTGGGTTTCTTTGCGCGTCTTCTCGGTGATTTGCGCCATTTTCTCTCCATCCGGCGCTGGCAGACGCTCCCCGGGAAGTTGGGTTCGGCCTGGGATCGCCGGATAAAAAACAACCCAATCCGGCGAATTATGGGCTCCTCGGGCCGCGGCTAGGAGTTTTAGATGAATCCGGCGATAAAATTCGGCCTAGGGAGGGGGTGCTAGGAGCCGAGTGGAGATACTCTAAGCTATCAAAAAAATAGATCAAAACCCTAGCTATTGCTCGTCTCCCCCTTTCCATCCGGCTATGGAGGTTGTGCTCACACTACCAATAAGGCTATTTCATCTCATGTGCACCTCATCGTCGGTGGTCAGTGGCGTTGAGGACTGTAGGGAATCGTCTCATTGTTGCTCCCTTGGAGTGGTGGGTCTCCTTCTATCTGTGTGTATATTGCAGGTTTGTCTCGATGGTGTTGTCTTCCGGAGCAGATGGCATGGTTGTGCATCCTATTTCTCTAACGGTCATACTAAAAATTGGCCACTCTCGGCCTTGTCGGGGAGTGTGTGACGTTTATGTTCTCTGGTTCCGCGTAGCCGGACCTAGGGCATCGTTAAGGCTGTCTCTAGTGTTTTATTCTCCAAGGAAACAAATGGTTTCATAGATCGCGGTCGCCGGTGTCTTCTGGTTTACATTGGAAACTTGTCAGCTGCTACAACAATAGTATCCTCGCTATAATGGTGTTTTGAAGGTCTAAGAGGAGGCTTCAAGCTCAGCCCACGTGGCCTGCATGTGGATGCAGGAGGAAGAAGGCATCAATAACCCCAAGACCTTGGATGTTATGTTCAATTTATATATGATTGTTTCTGTAAGGGTTTATTCTGCTTAATTTTAACAAGAGTGAAATGTATTGCCTTTGAGATGTTATGAACATGGAACAACAATATAGTGAAATATGCAGTTGTTCTACAGTTGAACTCCTCTAAAGTATCTTTTCATGCCTATAGATGAAACGAAAATGCTAGGTATGTATCAGTGGGGCCTAATGGAAGATAAGTTCGCAAACAAATTATATGGATGAAAACAGAACATACCTTATCGGGGAACATGTCGATCCAAGTCACTGCCTGATTGCGTAGCATTTCTTTATATATGCTCTCTTTTATGTAAGCTCGGAGGGGATGGTTAAGAAAATATACATCCATGAGAAGATGATGGTTGGAATGCATTTGATGACAATAAAATATAATATCACTTAGTGAACAAGTAGACTATTTATTTACCAAAAGATTGTGAAGGCCTCGGAGTGCTAGAGTGTAATATCCCAGAACATAGGGCCAACGAAGGGTAGATTTAGAAATGGGATGTGCATTTCATTGCAAAACGAGGGGAATTTTCGCGCTTTATTGCATAAAATCTAAGAGGGATCGAGGTTTCTCTCTCGTTGCTATTAGGGTTAGAGAAATGTGAGTGTTATGAATTTCGATATGACCTCTTTTGAAATTTAGAGTTTTAGGAGAATATTTGATTTGGCATTTAAAATTGATTTCAAAACAAAAGAAGTATTAAGTAAACAACATATAAATGAAGTCATAATTCAAAACCACATCACACATATACAAATAATTCATAAGTGAATATTAAATTTACACAAAAGATCATAAGTAAAAACCTTGAGCTTTATTGATCATACACACAAATTACATTGTATTTACAATATTCAATATACAAAAATGAGCAATGAAATAAATAAAATAAAATAAATTTACAAGTATTGATTCATATACAAAAATCCTAAACTACTAGTCCTGAATTCTTTGTCTCTGGATCAACTTGAGTTTGAAACCTGCAAAGAAATAGAAACTAGCTAGGGGGTTAAATACAATTGTCAATGACACTTGCCAATGTTCAAAACCATGCCAGAAGCAAGATAGGCATCAGCAGACCAGAAATTTGAGCAATGATGGGGCTCAAGTTTCAATCCCAAGCACACACACAGTTCACAAGCTGTTGTGCATGCTCAACAGCCAGACACCAAGGCATAGTCACCCAAAGTGCACAGGCATGTGCGTCAATACCAGGGAGAACTACCAGGAAGTATAAATAGGCAGAACCAGCTGGAGAGATCAAACCAGTCGACTAGATGACATCAACCAGCAACTAGCAGTGAACAGTAGCAAGTTCATCTCTATTCTTGCTCAAGAACACCAAACCAAACCCTAGAAATCATCCAGTTATCCAAACTAACTAACCAAAACCAGCCAGAGACATGGAAACATAAGCAAGATCATCCAGGAGCTAGGAGAAGAAGGACAAGTGATCAAAACCATCAAGCAAAAGCTCAACAGCAACCAAACATGATCATCTAGGAGCTGGAGCAAGGTATAACTGATACCTGGAATGGATCCAATGGATCCAATCCATCTCTTAGCATGACACAAATCATAAGCATGAGCATATGCTCATGAGGGGTTAACATCACTTGGTTCTGACCAGGGATTGCTGGCAGAAAGAGAGCAGCTAGATCCAAATACCATCCAGATTCTATTCTTGTGCAAATAGATAAGCATAGATGCACAAATAGCAAACCAGTAGAGTAGTACATAGATACTAGAAGCTATAGATACCATATAGCAATTCCTAGCCAAATAAACCATCAGATTATGCATATTTTCTTCACAGGCAAACACAGTGGCATTCATATGAACTATGATACCCTACTGTGCAAGCAACAATGAGTTTAGCCGACAAGAAATGATCCAACAGTGAGAGCAACCCAAGCAGTAGCAAGGCTAGTGTGGTCACATCAACCACAAGCCATCCAGTAAACAAAATTCATAAGTAATCATTATCCAGGAATGGATTCAGACTTTATTTATCTTCCAATTGATATTGGAGATCTGATGACCCACAAGTATAGGGGGTGTATCGTAGTATCTTCGATAAG
>NC_061508.1:108659091-108690430 GCF_022539505.1 Lolium rigidum | reverse complement strand
GTGTTGGGCCTCCAAGAGCAGAGGTTTGTAGAACGAGCAGCAAGTTTTCCTTAAGTGGATCACCCAAGGTTTATCGAACTCAGGGAGGAAGAGGTCAAAGATATCCCTCTCATGCAACCCTGCAACCACAAAGCAAGAAGTCTCTTGTGTCCCCAACACACCTAATAGGTGCACTAGTTCGGCGAAGAGATAGTGAAATAAAGGTGGTATGAATAAATATAAGCAGTAGCAACGGCACCAGAAAAGTGCTTTGCCCAGGATCGGCGTGTGGTTGATGGTGGTAATATTGCGGACGAGTAGAGATGCAAGTAAAATAGTAAACAAGCAGCGATAGCGATATTTAGGAACAAGGCCTAGGGATCATACTTTCACTAGTGGATACTCTCAACTTTGATCACATAACAGAATAAATAAATAGATGCTAGACTCTACACTCTCTTGTTGGATGATGAACACCACTAACTGTGTAGGATTACACGAACCCTCAATGCCGGAGTTAACAAGCTCCACAATATTCGATATTCATATTTAAATAACCTTAGAGTGCACGACAGATCAACACAACTAAACCAAGTACTAACATAGCATGCACACTGTCACCTTCACACTACGAAAGGAGGCATAGATCACATCAATACCATCATAGCAATAGTTAACTTCATAATCTACAAGAGATCACAATCATAGCCTACGCCAAGTACTACACGATGCACACACTGTCACCATTACACCGTGCAGGAGGAAGAAACTACTTTCATAACATCACTAGAGTAGCACACAGATAAATTGTGATACAAAACACATTGCAATCATAAAGGGATATAAATAAGCACTTCACTATGGCATTCATAATAGTGAATAAGTATTCTGTGAAATATAGCCTAAGAGACCCACACGGTGCACACACTGTCACCTTTACACACGTGGGACAAGGAGTCTCCGGAGATCACATAAGTAAAACCCACTTGACTAGCATAATGACATCTAGATTACAAGCATCATCATATGAATCTCAATCATGTAAGGCAGCTCATGAGATTATTGTATTGAAGTACATAGGAGAGAGATTAACCACATAGCTACCGGTACAGCCCCGAGCCTCGATGGAGAACTACTCCCTCCTCATGGGAGACAAGCAGCGTTGATGAAGATGGCGGTGGTGTCGATGGAGGAGCCTTCCGGGGGCACTTCCCCGTCCCGGCGGCGTGCCGGAACAGAGACTCCTGTCCCCCAGATCTTGGCTTCACGATGGCGGCGGCTCTGGAAGGTTTCTCGTACCGTAGCTTTTTCGTATCGATGTTTTAGGTCTGGGACCTTTATATAGGCGAAGAGGCGGAGTCGGAGGGTCGACGAGGCGGTGTCACAGTAGGGCGGCGCGGCCAAGGCCTGGGCCGCGCCAGCCTATCATCTGGTGGGCCTGTGGCCCCCCTCTGGCGACTCTCGGGTGTTCTGGAAGCTTCATGGAAAAATAGGATGCTGGGCGTTGATTTCGTCCGATTCCGAGAATATTTCCTTACTAGGATTTCTGAAACCAAAAACAGCAGAACAACAGAATCGGCCCTTCGGCATCTCGTCAATAGGTTAGTTCCGGAAAACGCATAAATATGACATATAATGTGTATATAACATGTGAGTATCATCAATAAAGTAGCATGGAACATAAGAAATTATAGATACGTTTGAGACGTATCAAGCATCCCCAAGCTTAGTTCCTACTCGCCCTCGAGTAGGTAAACGATAACAAAGATAATTTCTTAAGTGACATGCTATCATAATCTTGATCAATACAATTGTAAAGCATATGTAATGAATGCAACGATTCAAAGCAATGGTAAAGATAATGACTAAACAATTGAATCATATAGCAAAGGCTTTTCATGAATAGTACTTTCAAGACAAGCATCAATAAGACTTGCATAAGAGTTACTCATAAAGCAATAGATTCTTAGTAAAAGGCATTGAAGCAACACAAAGGATGATTAAGTTTCAGCAATTGCTTTCAACTTGTAACATGTATATCTCATGGATAGTTGTCAACATAAAGCAATATAACAGGTGCAATAGGTAAACATGTAAGAATCAATGCACATAGTTTAAACAAGTGTTTGCTTCTAAGATGGAAAGAAGTGGGTAAATTGACTCAACATAAAGTAAAAGATAGGCCCTTCGCAGAGGGAAGCATTGATTACTATATTTGTGCTAGAGCTTTTCATTTTGAAAACAAGAAACAATTTTGTCAACGGTAGTAATAAAGCATATGTGTTATGTATAAGATATCCTATAAGTTGCAAGCCTCATGCATAGTATACTAATAGTGCTCGCACCTTGTCCTAATTAGCTTGGATTAACACTGATTATCATTGCATGGCATATGTTTCAACCAAGTGTCACAAAGGGGTACCTCTATGCCGCCTGTACAAAGGTCTAAGGAGAAAGCTCGCATTGGATTTCTCGCTTTTGATTATTCTCAACTTAGACATCCATACCGGGACAACATAGACAACAGATAATGGACTCCTCTTTAATGCATAAGCATTTAACAACAATTAATATTCTCATGAGAGATTGAGGATTTAGTTGTCCACACTGAAACTTCCACCATGAATCATGGCTTTAGTTAGCGGCCCTATGTTCTTCTCTAACAGTATGCATACTCAAACCATTTGATTGTGAAAACCGCCCTTACTTCAGACAAGACGAACATGCATAGCAACTCACATCATATTCAACAAAGGTAAAAGAGTTGATGGCGTCCCCAGAAAACATGGTTACCGCTCAACAAGCAACTTACTAAGAAATAAGACACATAAGTACATATTCTTCACCACGATAGGTTTTAAGCTATTTTATCCCATGAGCTATATATTGCAAAGGTAAAGAATAGAAATTTTAAAGGTAGCACTCAAGTAATTTACTTTGTAATGGCGGAGAAATACCATGGGGTAGGTAGGTATGGTGGACACAAATGGCATGGTTATTGGCTCAAGGATTTGGATGCATGAGAAGAATTCCTCTCAATACAAGGCTAGGCTAGCAAGGTTGTTTGAAGCAAACTCAAGTATAAAACGGTGCAGCAAAACTCACATATGAACATATTGCAAGCATTATAAAACTTTACATCGTCTCCTTGTTGTTCAAACACCTTAACCAGAAAATATCTAGACTCTAGAGAAACTAATCATGCAAACCAAATTTTAACAAGCTCTATGTAGTTCTTCATTAATAGGTACAAGGTACATGATGCAAGAGCTTAAACATGATCTATATGAGCACAACAATTGCCAAGTATCAAATTATTCAAGACATTATACCATTTACCACATGCAGCATTTTCTGTTTCCAACCATATAACAATTAACGAAGCAGTTTCAACCTTCGTCATGAACATTAAAAGCTAAGAACACATGTGTTCATATGAACCAGCGGAGCGTGTCTCTCTCCCACACAAGAATGATGGATCATATTTTATTCAAACAAGAACAAAAACAAACAGACGCTCCAAGTAAAGTACATAAGATGTGACCGAATAAAAATATAGTTTCAAGAGAAGAAACCTGATAATTTGTCGATGAAGAAGGGGATGCCCAAGGCATCCCCAAGCTTAGATGCTTGAGTCTTCTTGAAATATGCAGGGATGAACCGTGGGGGCATCCCCAAGCTTAGTCTTTTCACTCTTCTTGATCATATTGTATCATCCTCCTCTCTTGACCCTTGAAAACTTCCTCTACACCAAACTCGAAACAAACTCATTAGAGGGTTAGTGCATAATTAAAAATTCACATGTTCAGAGGTGACACAATCATTCTTAACACTTCTGGACATTGCCCAAAGCTACTGGAAGGTAATGGAACAAAGAAATCCATCCAACACATCGAAAGAGGCAATGCGAAATAAAAGGCAGAATCTGTCAAAACAGAACAGTTCGTAAAGACAAATTTTATTGAGGCACCAGACTTGCTCATATGAAAATGCTCAAATTGAATGAAAGTTGCGTACATATCTGAGGATCACTCACGTAAATTGGCATAATTTTCTGAGTTACCTACAGAGAATTAGACCCAGATTCGTGACGAGCAAGAAATCTGTTTCATGCAGTAATCCAAATCTAGTATGAACCTTACTATCAAAGACTTTACTTGGCACAACAATGCGATAAAATAAGATAAGGAGATTTTGCTACAGTAGTAACAACTTCCAAGACACAAATGCAAAATAAAAGTACTGTAGCAAAATAAACACATGGGTTATCTCCCAAGAAGTTCTTTCTTTATAGCCATTAAGATGGGCTCAGCAGTTTTAATGATGCACTCGCAAGAGATAGTATTTGAAGCAAAAGAGAGCATCAAGAGGCAAATTCAAAACACATTTAAGCCTAACATGCTTCCTATGCATAGAGATCTTGTAAATAAACAAGTTCATGAAGAGCAAAGTAACAAGCATAGGAAGATAGAACAAGTGTAACTTCAAAATTTTCAGCACATAGAGAGGTGTTTTAGTAACATGAAAATTTCTACAACCATATTTTCCTCTCTCATAATAACTTTCAGTAGCATCATGAGCAAACTCAACAATATAACTATCACATAAAGCATTCTTATCATGATCTCATGCATAAAATTATTACTACTCCCAACATAAGCATAATCAATTTTATTAGTAATAGTGGGAGCAAATTCAACAAAGTAGCTATCATTATTATTTTCATCATCAAATATAGGAGGCATATTGTAATCATAATCAAATTTATCCTCCATAACAAAGCGGTACTAAAAGACTACTATCATTATAATCATCATAAATAGGAGGCAAAGTATCATCAAAGTAAATTTTCTCCTCAATGCTTGGGGGACTAAAAAGATCATGCTCAACAAAACCAGCTTCCCCAAGCTTAGAAATTTCTATATCATTAGCAACAATGGTATTCAAAGTGTTCATACTAATATGTTCCATGGGTTTTTTAATTTTCGCATCAAACCATCCATGTCTTAAATCAGGAAATAGAATAAGAAGCTCATTGTTGTCCATTATGCCAAACTAGTGTAAACAAGAAACAAAAAGATGCAATTGCAGGATCTAAAGGAAACAGCTTCGAGCACACACACAACAGCAAAAGAAAAGTACTTTACCTGGGACCGGAGTATGAGTGCCTCTTACCTTTCCTCCCCGGCAACTGCGCCAGAAAAGTGCTTGATGTCTACGGGTGCTTCTATTCTTGTAGACAGTGTTGGGCCTCCAAGAGCAGAGGTTTGTAGAACAGCAACAAGTTTCCCTTAAGTGGATCACCCAAGGTTTATCGAACTCAGGGAGGAAAAGGTCAAAGATATCCCTCTCATGCAACCCTGCAACCACAAAGCAGGAAGTCTCTTGTGTCCCCAACACACCTAATAGGTGCACTAGTTCGGTGAAGAGATAGTGAAATACAGGTGGTATGAATAAATATAAGCAGTAGCAACGACACCAGAAAAGTGCTTTGCCCAGGACTGGCGTGTGGTTGATGGTGGTAATATTGCGGACGATGAGAGATGCAAGTAAAATAGTAAACAAGCAGCGATAGCGATATTTAGGAACAAGGCCTAGGGATCATACTTTCACTAGTGGACACTCTCAACTTTGATCACATAACGGAATAAATAAATAGATGCTAGACTCTACACTCTCTTGTTGGATGATGAACACCACTAACCGTGTAGGATTACACGAACCCTCAATGCCGGAGTTAACAAGCTCAACAATATTCGATGTTCATATTTAAATAACCTTAGAGTGCACGACAGATCAACACAACTAAACCAAGTACTAACATAGCATGCACACTGTCACCTTCACAGTACGAAAGGAGGCATAGATCACATCAATACCATCATAGCAATAGTTAACTTCATAATCTACAAGAGATCACAATCATAGCCTACGCCAAGTACTACACGATGCACACACTGTCACCATTACACCGTGTAGGAGGAATAAACTACTTTAATAACATCACTAGAGTAGCACACAGATAAATTGTGATACAAAACACATTGCAATCATAAAGGGATATAAATAAGCACTTCACTATGCCATTCATAACAGTGAATAAGTATTCTGTGAAATATAGCCTAAGAGACCCACACGGTGCACACACTGTCACCTTTACACACGTGGGACAAGGAGTCTCCGGAGATCACATAAGTAAAACCCACTTGACTAGCATAATGACATCTAGATTACAAGCATCATCATATGAATCTCAATCATGTAAGGCAGCTCATGAGATTATTGTATTGAAGTACATAGGAGAGAGATTAACCACATAGCTACCGGTACATCCCCGAGCCTCGATGGAGAACTACTCCCTCCTCATGGGAGACAAGCAGCGTTGATGAAGATGGCGGTGGTGTCGATGGAGGAGCCTTCCGGGGGCACTTCCCCGTCCCGGCGGCGTGCCGGAACAGAGACTCCTGTCCCCCAAATCTTGGCTTCGCGATGGTGGCGGCTCTGGAAGGTTTCTCGTACCGTGGCTTTTTCGTATCGATGTTTTAGGTCAGGGACCTTTATATAGGCGAAGAGGCGGAGTCGGAGGGTCGACGAGGCGGTGTCACAGTAGGGCAGCGCGGCCAAGGCCTGGGCCGCGCCAGCCTATCATCTGGTGGGCCTGTGGCCCCCCTCTGGCGACTCTCGGGTGTTCTGGAAGCTTCGTGGAAAAATAGGATGCTGGGCGTTGATTTCGTCCGATTCCGAGAATATTTCCTTACTAGGATTTCTGGAACCAAAAACAGCAGAAAACAACAACTGGCCCTTCGGCATCTCGTCAATAGGTTAGTTCCGGAAAACGCATAAATATGACATATAATGTGTATAAAACATGTGAGTATCATCAATAAAGTAGCATGGAACATAAGAAATTATAGATACGTTTGAGACGTATCAGCTTCCTTACTCAAGATATTGCAGTTCTCGTGAAAGGAATTTTGGACCAGAAATTTTGCTCTAGTGGGCCAGAAGTTCCGCCCTACTTCCGGTGCTACCTCCGGAAATCAAGTTTCTCTTCTGGAAAGGCTATTGCAAGCATTTTACATTTTCTGTCAGGCAGGCTGGAAGTAGGCCGGAAGTTATGCCCTACTTCCGCCTAGATCTTCCACTCGAGGTAGCTATTGGATAGCTTTTGCATGGCCGGAACTTATGGCCCTACATTTTCTTTATATAACGGTTGGATTCTTGGGTTACCTATTTAAGGGGTTTCTTCCCCAAAGTACCCAATCTTGCACAACTCATTCTTGCCCCCATTGTTGAGCTCTTGGAGCTTGCTACCTCACTCTCCCTCCCATTATTTTTGATCTTATTTGTGGAAAAGAGAGAGGATATTTATATCTACAATCCTACCAATAAAAATCCCCTCTTTGTGAGGTAATCCATTAGATGTAGTTCTTGGAGAAATTTGGTGTTCTCCTATTGTGTTCTTTCTCTCTCTCATTTCCCCAATATCTTTTGTAGCTTTGCTGGAATTTGGAAGTGACGTACTTGCCATTGCATTTGGTGCATCGGTTTGAGTTCTCCATGGTGGTATGTGGAAGTTAAAGTTAGTGAGTTGATTACTTTGGTGCTTGTACCCGGAGCTTGTTCCTCTTGGGTCCTTGGACCCTAGACTGCTTGGTGGCCTGTTGTGGTGTTGTAACTTGGTGGTGATTACTTGGGAGCCTCCAATTAAGTTGTGGAGATTTTTCCAAGCTTGTACATGGTCGGCGACCACCCTCAAGGGTCCCCTATTGGATCGTTGCATCTTGCATTATGCAAGAGCACGAGGAGATTATAATGATCCATTGTGTCATTGAGAAGAGCATTGTTCTTCTACACTGGTCCAACAGAGACTAGCTTCCTTTGGGAAGTGAACTTCAGAATGCATCGCCATCTCCGCGTTCCCTCAGTTATTCCTATAACCGAGCTTTTTTTACTTATGTAATTTACTTTGTGATATCATTCATGCTTGAAGCTATATATCTTGCTATCACTTAGTTGTTTGTCTTGCTTAGCATAAGTTGTTGGTGCACATATTAAACCCTAGGTTATATAGGTTTTGTGCATGGCAAATTATGGTCTTATTTCGCATTTGTTAATCCCATCTCGTAAAAGTTTTAAACCACTAATCATCCCCCACCCCCCTCTAGGGAACATTCGTATCCTTTCAAATACAGAAACAAATAGAGAAGCCCTACCAGCCTGGTAGCGGTAGTACCACTTACAATTACCGAGAGAACTATAGGAGGTACTACCGTACCACTTCTGGTATAGTACCATAGGGTGTTCTGAGCGGTACAACAACCTCGAAGCGTTAGTGGAGCGGTACGACAAGCGGTACGTTCTCCTAGAGAAGTAACGGTAGTACCGCAGATCTTGTTCTGGCGCCCACATACCATTTCATGGACAACGGTATGGCCGCTCCTATGAAGGGAGCAATACTACTTCTGGCAACACTGGTACTACCGACGAACCAAAACATGTGTGATCAAGTTAGAAAGAGAATGACTCTTGACCATGTTTTCGGAGGGATTTGGGGTACATTTATGTTAGTGCATGCGTACTTGATTCCACAACATACCATCCTTAGTGGACCCCCACTTGATAGTATGAGTTTTTCTTGGACTCAATAGAGAAAACGTCAGAAACTCCGTCTGCTCCTTAAAGTTTTTGAGGGGCAACGAATTGTCTTGTGCCATCATTCAAAAGTACCTATTAAGCTACTCCACTAATTGTGTTGTCATCAAGACCAAAACACTTAGGGAGGGAGAATGCCCTTTCACTTAGGTCTAAACTAATTAAGGATCAAAGATGCCGACTAGAGGCGACGGTGAATAGGCGACTACAAATTCTAATCAATTTATTGATTCTATGGAATAGTTGCAAATGAAAAACATGGATTTATAAAATGTAACAAGAAGAACAAGCATATGGAAAGATTACAATAGCATGCAAGATACATTCTAATCACAAATTGCAGAGAGGATAGAAGGAACAAAATCTGAAAGGAGACAAACACACAACGATGTATCCGAAAGTTCAAGCCCTTGGGTGGACTCTGACCAATCTCATTTGGAGAGGTTGAAGCTAAATTATCCCACAACAATCCCTCATATCTAATCTTCTTCTCCATGAGCTCACCAAACCAAGTATGAGCCCCTCCATTATGGTAGATCTCGAGGCAATCTACGGACCTTTACAGACTCCTTTAGATAATCAACAAGCTTGGAAGCTCACAACGCAATTATAAATGTCTAAGGTTCCACACAAATCTAAGAGTAACAAGCAAGAAGCAAGCTCAGAGGAGGAACCAACTTTTGGCTTGGCAAAATCACGGATCTTGGTTTCCTCTTTATTTTCCCTCACTTAGATAAAACTTTAATGGAGGGATGGAGACTAATCAAGCTTTTTTTTAGGTCACTAATGGGGGTGACACCGATCCAAAAATGAGTTTCCTTCCGGGAGTATCGTAATATCCCTTGCTTTTTGGGGGATTTAAATCACCAACTCATAGCTTTGCGTGGATCAGCTCTAGAGTCCGGGGCGTGAAACCGGGCAACCACTATAAATAACTAGCCATCGATCCTAGAGTTCTACCTTCGGCCTTTATGAGTGCTCACATAATTTCAAAATTGATTCACATTCTCACAAACATCGAATACCTCTTAATAATATGGCTTCCATGCAACACAAGAAAAGGCAAAAAGAAACCATAAGATTTGCGGACGTCACCTTGACGGTAATCTTTTGTGTGGGGCCACCAACCATCAAGCTATAACCATTGTAGCGAACCAACATTTGTTGACACACTCAAGCTATAACCATTGCACTGAACCAACATTTGTTGACACACTCAAGCTATAATCCTATAACCATCAATGTATAACTATTAGCCCCCTAAATCATAGATCATTACCACCAAAATCAACAGATGGGTGGAATATGTCATTCGAGTATGTCATCAAGTCTTTCCACTAGAGGTAGATAATCCCCATTTGTATCACATTTACCAAACTCTCTGTCACACAAGCAATGATGACATGCTTATGTGTGAGGCGAGAAAAATCTGGCCTAACTTCCAATATGTGCCACTTTTGCTTGAGAACCCTAGATGTAGGCTCAATAACAATGTAATGTGATGAATGGAAAAGAATTGAACATCTCATGCACAGAGTCGATGAAGACGGATAGTTGTATACCTTTAGGAACATCTCATGGTATTACTCTTCTTCAAAGCAGTAAGGTATCCAGTTCAGTTGGATAGTTGTACTAGTTCGTAAGATACTATTTTCTTGAAAATAAACAACGAGATGCATATGCAAATAACAATATACTTTGATAACATAATTTATATTTTATACCTTTAAATGAAATAGCAGTAGAGTTATTGATAACAATAGAGTTATGGACGTTGACTTTAGGCTCCCTTGATCCATAATCTTCCCAAATGTCGAACACCATTACAATTCACAATACACTCTGAATTGTTCAGATAACACCGGATCTCATTCGAGGAATCGTTGTTTATTATTGAATATGCGCTAAATGCAAATGTTACAAAGACAAGTGGGCTTTGGTATAAATATATGGTGGAAAATGTCAAACTCCGCCCTCACCACATTCTTCCTTGACCAGCTTCTGCAGTGGGGACTATGAACGAAGCAAATTGGACTATGAACGAAGCAAATTGTCGCAAAAGAATTAAGATCACGTCGCCAGAATTACAGAAGGCCTTCTTTTTTGGGGTGGTGGTGCTAGGTAAAACGCCACCTTGGATGATATCTAGGCAGGACGAGGAACATAACAGTGAGAGAATTCTTTTTAGCACACTTTCACCTGTAGGCTGTACCCTTACTGTTCGTTTCAGGTTCAGGAGAAAAACATTCTTTTTAGCTGACTTTCACCTGCAGGTACTCATGCAAAATTACGCTTACAAAAGGCCACTTGAAAGATGTCTAACTTTCAGCTGAGAATCAAGCCTACAGGCCAGCACAATACAAGCACAACTGTGGGATTTTGTTTTGGCAGCAAAAGTACCTTCAGCTAAATATAGGCACCATATATGCTTCATTCAGTTCATGCAAATCCCCACTGAATGTTACTGATCATTCGATCGAACAGCCTCGAGCAAAACAGCGCTTAATTATGTACATATCCTCTTGTTGATGCGGTTGTTAGACTCATCTTTACAGCGCATACATCTTCTTGTACTCGGTGTTCATCATCGCCTCTGGGTCCATGTCTGAGTCGACCGGCATGGACCATGAGCGGGACTGGCTCCCAGACGCCTTCCTGATCTTCCTCATGCTCTTCTCCTCCATCCTGTGTGCGACGATGCAATAGCACATGGACCCGAGGGTGGTCAGCATGATCACTGCGCCGATCGCCATCGTGCACCAGGCCAGCCACCAGTCGCCGCGGCCGACTACCACGTAGGTCAGAGCGACGAAGGCTGCAGAGATAAAGAGGCACGCGAGCCACATTAGCTTGTTCATCACAAACACCATCCTCTTCTTGGCTTTCTGCTCAACGACGATGAGGGAGGTCTGGACAACCACGACAGCCAGAGAGATGAAGAGGGCCAGGGAGTCGAACACCAGGAACATTAGGAAGGCAGGGTTGCTAGCCGCGTACGCCTGCCCCAGGGTCATGTCCGGGGGCGCTTGGCTCATATCCTCTACGAAGTTGCCAGGAACAGTGAATATGGCAGCGAAGGCGACGGTGGCGATAAGAACGGCGACGACGGTGTTGGAATTGATGGCGTTGTTTAGCCCGCCGATGTGGAGCTTCTCGAGCCTGCTCTTGATCTTCTGGACTTGCATCTTGGTCTGACGTGTTTGCTTGATCTGGGACTGGACGTCATGTCGAATATCGCTCACGGTTTGCTTAAGTTGCTTTGCTGGATTTGCTGGATGCACTCGCTCATTTGTGGTTACTCCACCGGCATCCCTCAAGATGTTAACAAGTTCTTCATTGTTCTCCTTCTCAGCAATGGCAAGAGCAGTCTCTCCAGATCTATTAACTGCATTGACATCAATCCCCTCAACTGATAGTAGAGTCTGCACTATCTGCAAGGAATTACAGATATATCAGCCAAGATGCAAAAAGACTAAAACCTAGGAACTGGAAAGTCTTGAACAAGATCAGGTACAAACTATTCTTCAGAGCCAGTAAATTTATTTTACTTTGCGTGCAAAGCAAAGTTGCTTCATGTTTTAACAGGTCGACACAGTTGTTGTTCTAAAGTCTACTTTATTTGCAAGTGTAAGCAGAGAACATTTTAAAGCAAAATAACTGCTGAGCTGTATGCTCAAATTATCTACCAAAATAATTGCTGAAAAATGGCAAATGAATAAACAACAATATAGCTGAAAATGGTACTGTGGAAAATAATTGCTGAACTGTTCAGTACGTAACAGGACAGAATAGCAAATGAACAAACAACAATATAGATGAAAAATGGTACTGTGGAAAATAATTCACAATACTTACAATGATATTGCCCTTCCGAGCTGCAACATGCAGTGGCCTGTTCCCCTTGTTGTCTTCTAGATGGCTAACTGAGACATCAGGCTTCAACAATTCGACCACAATTTCAGCATTTGTTCCTTTCGACGCCATATGCAGTGCTGTTTGCCCCTTCTTGTCTGTTCTTAAACCAATCCCTGGATCCTTATTCAGCAATGATCTTACAACTTCCACATGGCCCATCCTTGCTGCTGAATGCAAAACTGTTTTCCCATTATTTCTCGCAATTTTGGCAAGGCTGGCATCAGTTTCCAGTAGGAGGTTGACAATATCAATGTGACCCTGAATGGCAGCAGTTTCCAAAGCTGTAGCGTTTACAGAATTTGTAGTCATAGCTAGGGCAGGAAAGGCCTGCAACAGCTCCTTCAAAACATCTGCAAAATCAAGAAATGGAGGAAGAGAATAAGCCATAAATTTACCTTGAATCATATATCATGCAAGTCATTACAGATAGTCAGCTATGGCTTATGACTGTAGTTCAATCTCCACAACAGATCAGTAGAATAAACCAGAGTGAGGTAAGACCTAACTAATGGTTGTATAATATCAAGTGTGCACGACCGAGCTACAACTGTTTTATATGCATCACAACATAACTTCTTTCAGAATAACCTAGAATTTCCAAACCATTCGACAATCATGACTGCTACTGCTAATAAAAAACCCAATTTGTCAGTTGACATCTACTCCACATGAAATAGTCAAGATTAGAGTCTAAATCAAACCAGGTACACCAGGCACGCATTCTTTTCAGCCATAATGAGAAAAGGATAGCCTCAATAACTGATGGTAGCACTTGCTCCAGATGAGAATAACATGAACAAAAATCATTGTTGTTGCAATGAGCACTAGTATGTGACTAACTCAATCAGATAAGAACAGACATTTTTTTCTACCCGACAAAATTTACTCACTTAATTCCAATCACAGAAAACTCTAAGAATCATTTCATGGACTTGGATTGAAATGAATTTCAGAACAATATAACAGTGAGAAGGAGAAACAGCTTACCCAGATGGCCCTGCTTCGCCGCGATATGGAAAGCATCGAAGCTGTTGCTGGCCTTGATCCCCGCCGTCTGCACATCGGAGACCTTGAGGATCTCGCGCACCACCTCGGTGTGCCCCCTCTCGGCGGCCACGTACAGCGCCGTCTCCCCGTCCAGGTTCGGCCGCGCCGCCAGTTCCCCGACCAGCTCCCGGTCAAACTCGGCGAGGATCTTCTGGACATGGGGGATGCTGCCGGCCCTCGCGGCGAGGTGGAGCGCCGTATCCCCGCGCTTGCCGGGGCTGTCCTTGCTCTTCCCTCGGAAATTGTCCATCCCCCGGAAGCTCTTCAGCTTCTCCAGCGCGCCCAGACGGAAACTGACTTGCCTCTCCATGTCCAAGACCAAGAATCAACTAGACGGGACTGGAGAAATCCCCCAATTTGTAACACCGCGTTCTTGAGATTTTTTATCGCAAAAATCCAAGCCCCCTTTTCTTTGATTTATAGGAAGGTTGCCTTGGACAAAACAAAAACCGTGGCAATCGCTGGGATTTAGCGGCGGAGATCTCCAAGTGCTGCAGCCGCACAGAGTTCGTAAATCGTAATCGAAGGGTGTGGCCACCAATCAATAGCCTTGGGCCACGGACACACCACCTGATGATACTACAAAGGGGAGAAGAAAAAATTCAGCATTCGCACAGCTTCTGGCACGGCAATCGAAACATCTGAAGAACTAAAGATGAACAAGAAAAACCATGAACCACGAACCAACAAACCGAAACAAAAAAGGAAGAGCAGTGAACAACCTTGGCATTTTTGGCCCATAAGCCAATGGCAAGGCAGAAAATCCAAGCACCCAAGAAAACAAAACCAAATGATTGATGCGAGAGTCCCCAAAACCCCACCTTTCTGCACCAGCCGCCACGAACCCAGATGTGCCAGGACCTTCTCCAATGAGCCAAGAGAAAGAGAAGGGAACCAAGGTCCAGTGGGAATCTTGGACCTCTCCCGGCTTTTGTTCTTCTTCTTCGTTGGGTCCTCTCCTATCCTACCTAGAGCTCGCTTTCAAGCTTCGGCACCCCTGCTTGGCCTCTTCCACCCAAGCGCAGTACCGTTTGTTTCATGCATTTCTAGGGAGTAATTAACTGTGCAACTTGCAAAGTCTTTATTCCCTACCTGCCGTGCTTGTTCAAGAAAACTAAACAAAAACTCTTGTGTGGAATATCTAAAAAAATACTATTCGGTACATGTTTATTTTCTTTTAAAAAATAAGGCTAAGCCAATAATACTTTCTTTGGCTCTAATAAATACTTGTCACAAGCTGTTGAACCTATGATAAATATTTCAAACCAAAGAAAGTATTATTTCGTGTGAGAGATAAATTGTTTCATGTGAAAATCATGTAAAATCTCTGAGTTGCAAACCTTTCATAGTTACCATTTTCAATATACAAGATAGTTTCCAAGTATCCCGAAATAACCTTTCAAGTATTTGTACTGTCCATCTAACAACATTTTACCTTTTCACTTCTATATATGCTTGAATTGTATGTCTAATACTCCCTCTGTTCTATGAAGGTTATCTGTGATTTGTTAAAATTTAAATTTATCTAGTTAATAAATAGCAACTAATACATTCAAATTTTGATGAATATCAGACAACATTCATGAAATGAAGAAAATATTCTTCATAGAAAATTATATGCCAAAATTGGACGTGAATATGACATACCACAGTGGAGCTGGTTATTCCTCCGTGTAATTAATCTGTCCCTTCAACATCTATCTCAACAAAACAGTCATTTTTCTGGTCCAATATTGTAAAATGAGAAGGTGCATTATTTTACATAAAATATTCAGAATCGCCATACCTTGCACGTGGTACCGACAGCATTGACGTCGGGCCCACCTGTCAGCCTGACAAAACTATGATGCACTTCGGCACAGAGTGTGAGGCTCAACGTGCGCATGTCGCTGTCTGTGGGCTCCGGCGGCCGAAAGCCGCCAAGGGCATAATCACTTGGGGGTGTAGAAGAGTACAAATACATGCATGTGGCCGGCAGGCCTCCCTCTTCTGCCATTGAATACCACAAGGTTTTGTTTCGTATCCTAAACTGGATTCTCATAAGTACTAGTCCTTCATCCAATAAAGGCAGTTTGCAGCGATGGAGGGGCGATCTTAGGCGGCGGTGCGCGGCGGCGGATGGAGGAGGTCTAGGCCCTTGGGCCGATGGACTCCGGCTGATGCCCTCTGGCCATGGCCGACTCTGCCTGCTCTGGTCGTCTTCTCCGCCGCAGCACCACTCGTCCTCGTGCGGGCTTGGTGGCCAGGGTCGCCTTCGCTACCGTTTCGGTGTGTAGGGCGGCCGGGATGGCCGTTGCGTGGGGGCTCGGCCTGAATAAAGTCGGCAGTCCTAGGGTCTCTCTTGGGCGAAGATGAAGACCTGCCGGAGGCCTGCCCTTCATGATCTGGCCGGAGAGTTGAGTTCCGGAAGGCGCCGCCGGCGAATGTAACGAGTGCTTCTATTGCCCGGAGTTTGTCTGGATCGGTGGTATTCGATCGTGCGCGCCCATGCTTTTATTTCGACCATTTGGTTTTGGAGGGTGTTGCGTGTGTTGACAAAAGTGACAGCTTATCCATGGTGAAGTCAGAACAAGAAAATATCATGAAGGCTAGATTTGGAGGGCTAGCTAATTGAGGTTCAAGTTTTTGTGTTGTTGAGGGGCTTGCTTGATGTTCCGGACTTCGCAACAGTGGTATGAAAGTGGGGCGGCAACACATGTGAAGTTCGGGATCTTACCTTTCAGGGTGAAAACCCAAGGTCTGGCCTTAACTAGTTGTGCCTGGCAATGTTCTTGTTGAAGACATTGTTTTGAGAGCGGAGACCATCTTCAGGGTGAAAAACTAAGATCTTTGATCGGGCGACGACAGCGCTGGTGCACTGTTCCCTTCTTGGAGGCGTTGCTTTTGAAGAGTCCGAATTTCGGGTGTTGTCTCGGTGGTGGATGTATTATCGTTGCTAGGGCTCGCGATACTGTAGCTGGACTTTTATTTCTTAGTTTTCTTTTTCTCTTTTTTGGCTGTGTGCATCCGTAATATTATTAGAACGTTGCGTTGTTGCAGAGGCTGGGTGTAATTGGTATCTTCTGATATTAATATATTCCCTTTATCGAAAAAAATAAAAGTTATCTAAATTTTGTCCAATTTTAAATGCATCTAGATATATCTAAAATTGAATAAATCTCTGGCAAGTTTCCTAAGACAAAGAAAGTATTTTTCTACCATGTTTTGTGTCAAAATTATTTGATCATTAATTGTGACTTTTTAGGCAATGAGAACTTTGGAGCTTGGAAGTGAAGTGCCCTCCCACTCACTTCACTAGTTCAGACTTCAGAGTGATCAGTTGTTGAGCGGGAAACGAGTAACATGGTGACAGCAAAATCTTACTATAATCTTTCCAACGAAGACACGGTATATCTGTTCCTGGTGCCCTCAAAAGGAATATATTTATATGCAATCATGGGTAGATAATAAAAATAAAGCGTCGTTGAATCATGTCTGGCCGCATCATGTGCTGATGTCCCCTCTGAATCATGGAGGCCGGCCGTGGAGATGCATGGTGCGTCAGATTAGCACCTAACGCTACCTGCAATTCTTTAAGTACGTAGCCAGTCGCACTCTTAGCTACGGCCCCATCAAAAGTTAATCGGCTGCTTTGTACACGTGGTCCTAATCAGCTCTTGCGGCTCACTCGGGCGTCGTCCACGCTCAGGTGCTGATAGCATGTCTACCACATAGCCGTAGACGGTCAAACCGTAAAACGTGTTTACAGATGTTTTTTCCATTCGAAAAACATTACGGCAGAATAGATATGCGAAACAAGAACTGCAAATCGAGGAAACTACAAGTTTGTGCTAGACGTTTAAAAGTTGTTCATAGGTTGGGCATAATCGGTCGGATCTGAAAGAGTTGGAGCAGAAGCCCTAGCTTTGGGAAAGACCGGATCATAACATGAATTTCAGGGCATACTTAGTAGATGCAGATCTAGGTACTCTTTCTTCCCCAGATGGGGAATGGGCCAAGCCGATCCGTTGTTGGCTCTGAAAGTGCATTTGCTAGTTCGAAAGAAGCTGAATCCGGGTGCAAATGGGATTCAAAATGATTTTTATGTTTAGGTTGGGCATGATATACATAGTTGATACGGCACATGCAAAAGAGCAACTCTAAACTAGTTCCTAAACCTAAATCTTAGGCCCCTTATCTTAATAAAGATCGGCCATGGCCTTTCGAAACCTAAATCTTAGTTAGCCTAGGTACTTCACCGGGGCTTGGGGGCGACCATGGCGACGCCGGAACTTGACGCGGAGTCGGAGGAATTGTCGACGATGATGAAGCCCCACCTCGCCATCTCCGACCGGATGGAGGACCTTCGGGCCTTGGCCATGTTTTGCTCCTCCTCCTCGGTGGCAACGTGGCTGCGTTTCGCACGGTCCCACATGTCAGTGTCAACGGTGCCGAGCGAGTTCCGGTGGGCCATTTCACGGTGGTGGCGCTTCGCGCAGCTTCATCTTTGTCCTCACCCTTGGATCTATCCGAGTCAGGTTCCGGGAGGGCGATTGGAGGCATCGGCGGTGGACTACGCGCCACAGGCTGCTTCACCCACGAAGGCCCCACCACGTGGTCGTTGGCGCCCGGGGATGATACCCGCCCACGCGGGCGAGTTGGAGTTGCACCGGGATAGAGCTCCCCGGCGGATTTCTCCTAGATGCACACCTGCCCCTCGGGCGAGGTCTCCAGCGCCCGCCTCGCCGACGATGCGCCACGTCCACGTGACGAAAAAATCCACCCTCCACGCGTGGAGTTTGTCAACACCATCAAGGAGGAGGAGGTAGAGTGGGATGACAGTAGCTCAAATCCGGCGACGATTTGACTTTGGTGACCAGAATAGGTCGTGACAGATGGTGGTGGGCAGGAAATACGATGCAGGGTACCACATTTCTCCCATCGAAAAAGGCCTATATAGCGGCCGAGGGACGGGATTTTGGGTTCCCCACAAAAAAAAGTTTGCGGGTTGGGCTCCTATGTCGTATCTTAACTTATTTCCTACCAAAACCGCTAGCATTTGCAGGCCATGCCTATTTCCTGTATCTGCTAGAGATGGTCTAAGATCTGTTGTGCTATGGACATGTAATTTAGCTTAGGCTAATCTTTTGCATGGAGGCAAATGTACCTTTATCTAGATCAAGACAGAGCTCTTTCCCGGTTTATTTGCAACTTTGCAACGCACAAACACAAAAGTGTGACAAAAAGGTTTTTCAGTATGTTACAATGAAATATCTTGAAAATCATATTAACAAGAAAGTTTTGCCTTTATCCATTAATTAAGAAGAAAGTGTCTAATAAATTATCAAAGAACCAGATAAAAACCATACGCCAACACCATAGAGCCACACCCACTCACAACATAGGACCAAGTCCACTCAAGAACCACCGACATGACCATGATGATTCTTATCGATGGCCAGTCAAGGTCCACCAAAGGCACCAACCCCACAAACACAAAACAAGAAGTGACCCGCTATGCCAAACTAACCGGTCTCCCATCATCATCGGAGAGAAGACGTCACGACTACTGTGGGATGAGCAAACCTAGGACGCTCTCGCAGAGGTGAAGAGACCTGCATTATGCAAGATCATGCGCCAAAAGCAACCTCAGACATGCCAACGACCAACACAGAGAGTAACCGCATGGCCCACACGATACAAGATCAAACACCCTTAATGTTGAAGAACTCTCATAGTCGCTGCCCTGGATTCCCTCGCTCTATCGCGCCCTGCTCGATCCACCAAGACCACCTTCCGGATCCGCCACCCCCACATACCATCGCTCGCCCTCGAGCTGCAACGCCGCACAACTCAGCCACTAGTAGCCCAAGTTGCACATGAAAATCATCCATAGACTAGGGCTGCCACACAATGCCTGAAGCCACCGCCTCGACATACTGCCAACCCATCCCCTCTGAGGCGCATCGACCGAGTTGATAACCCCGTTTCACAAACAACTCAAGATTTCCACCCACGCAATGCGTAGCCGTTGCCCAACTCCATAGAGCAGTTTCCGCTTTGATTTTCGAGGCCTCCGGCTTGGCACACAAACACCAACTACCCGACACCGCTGACCTGACATCCACTAACCCCGCGGGGAGAAGCAACTGTAGCAACCACATGCATGACCTCCAAGGCGATGCCTCCAAGAAGGTATCGCCATAACCACCGTCATCCCCCGCTCCAAAACCTGGAGCTAGGACTTTCACCCAGAGAAGCAAACATCCCCGCGAGGTAGAGGAGACGATGTCCCACAACGACGCCTCCAAGGAGGGTAACAACTCCAATGGTGTTTCTTTCACCGACATTGACCAACGATCAAGGCGTGGCTTTGGGGTTTCAGCAAAGATTGGTGTGTGCCTCATAGTCTCAACTTCCAACAATGGCCGGCACACACCATTTCAAGTTGGTGAATGACTCGACACTAAACCAAAAATTTTTTTGGCGCGGCTCGCTTTGCTCACAACATGGGAAATTTGAAACTAGAGCAATGGGAGAGTCTTCCACAACAAGCACGTCCCTCCCAATATCGTCTTTGATAGTATGAAAACCTTCTTTGGGTCATCACCGCTACGAAAAAGGTGAGTTAAATAATGGCAAGAGAGTATTTTACTTAATTGTTATACTCCTTCTTGAGTGATAGATTGAAGCAAAGATTTATTCCCGTTTCAAAAGAAAGAAAAAAACTCCTTTAACTTTCCACTTGCTCTTTGGGATCAAAGCTAAGACGGCATAATTCAATCTAAAGATATCTAAGCAAATACAATAAGTTCTAGTGAGCTGGCTACATTAATTAATAATATATTTTTTCTTAGTTGGAGGAGGATGAGGAGGAGAGAGAAGAAAATTGGACTCTCATGCAAGAACCAACTCTATTACGTGCTCCTAGACATTTTGTGACTGAAAGTGACCATGCATTGATAAAGTACTCCCTCCGTCTCACAGGCACACACGTAATTTAAGAAATTGCTTGACCATTATTTTGGTTAATAAAATATGAAATATATGTCATAAAATTTATATCATTGGAAAGTTTTTTTTGCAAACGAATCCAATGATATAGATTTTGTAGACATAAAATTTATATTTCGTTGACCAAATCAATGGTCAAAGTTTGCCTTAAACTGCGTGCGGGGCACGTTAAATCGAGATGGAGGGAGTAGTACATTTTTATAACTCATTATTATACATATTGGATTTAGGTTGACTATAATGATATTGCACTTTGCTTATAGCTAACACTGGCTATACTATTAAACTTGCTCTAAGCTATATGACAGAACTAATCAAAGAGCTCCATTAAATTAATCATCTTTAACGATTTGCTGAGAGAGTTGTTAGCACGCAATGGTCTTGCAGTAGTGTTTATTTTATTGTTCCAACTTGGGCAATAGCAGACGTAGTATATCGTAAGTATCTAGGGTTAAGTATGATGATAGTGTGAACACTCGGATGGCCGTCCTAGATCATCGAGCTTATACCGACTACTGACCAAATCATCTCATGTCTCTCATGGAACAAAGCAAGACCATATCTTAATCTATTCCATGCCTGAAAGTTTTCTTTGATTAACAAGTAGTACAGCAGAAGATGGATGTAGGGAAGAACACAAGATTGACGTACTGGCTGGCCGGCTGCACGGGCCGTTAGCGACACGTGCAAAGGAGCAAAATGCCGGAGAGCAGGTGGGGCTACCTAGCTGCTCAATCGATTCTAAATAAGTGTCAATTTTATCTAGATATGAATTCCACTTATTTTAAAACAGATGTAGTAGATAGTGGGAGGATAGATTGGTGAATATGCTTCCACAAACTCTCCGGCAGCAATCTGTTAGCTAGATAGCCATGGTGACGAAGGAGAATATATCGTTCGTTTTGGGTCGCCGGCCATGCCTGACTTCCACGGCTGGTGGTCAATGGGGGCAGCGTACGTGCACCTAACACTACCAGAGAGGATGCTGTTGGCAATCAATTAAGCAGCCTAGAAGCAGGTCAATGGAGTCAACACATAATTGTGGGCGACTAAACGGCCTAAAGAGGAGCCGTGCTGTGATGGAAGCATGCCTGGTTTACTGGTTAGAGCAGTACTACATCACTGCTGAAACACTTCCGTTGCTGACCACCTTTATAAACCGTGAGGAAAGGCGATGCCTAGCTAGTAAGGCTAAGTCCATCAATTAATCAATCCTTGTGGACTACCAGATCACTGTTAATCTCTTTTTAGGCGTGAATGGGATAGTCAGTTGAACTCAGTCAAATGCCACGGATGAGTAAAGATATTTATAAACGTAAAAAAAGAGTTTTATATTGCGTTTTTTTTTGGATAAAACTCGATCTTACGCATGTTTAGTTTGAATTGTTTGATTGGATGAACTAAAGATATGTCTAATGTCTTTTTTTTTTTGTTTCGTATGTTGAATTTGAGTGATTTGTAAAATTAATGAAACCAATTGGTAAAAAAATTATAAGAAGTTAATATAAGGGTTCTGCTATTACGCGAGTAAATTTGCGAATAGAAAGCAAATTACGAATAAGACGAGGAACCTGAAGGACATTGTTGAGTTTGAACGAGTGGCCGGTGGGAGAGGAAAAAGTGACATGACCGGAAGATGCAATAGGAATATTACTGCCGTTGCCGACGATAACAAAGTGTGGAGGCGAGATGGGTATCGAGCTAGAGAAATTACCATCATCATTGGTCATGTGCGAGGAGGCCCCCGAGTCCATGACCCAGCCACCTTGTTGAAGGGCGAGGCTGTTTAGCGCTGCGATGAGCGCCGAGTTGTCCCATGTTGTTGGAGAGGACGATGATGGAGCCGACTGGAAGAGCAGCGCCGCAGTGGTGTGGTATGCCTGGGGGGCCGCGGGACGCGGACCGAGGATGCCAGGGGCACGCCACTGCCCATTACCCAGCGAAAAACACACCCATGGGCCCGAAGGGGCAGGCGTCGCGGGGCATTGGGTGGTGGAACCGCCGCCGTTCCGAGGCTTGCCCGAGCCAGTGGAGGAGGAGTCACCACGACAGGCCGTGCCAGTACACGAAGGCGCCGAGGAACGCGTTTGGGCGCCGAGGGCGGTGGAGACCGCGTTGGAGGCGGCGTTAGCCTGCTGCATCTCCTACATGAGGAGCATGCTCCGTGCCCTAACGAAGGTGGGCAGGGGATCCGTCATGGAGATGACGGTGGCGGCCGAGGCGAACCGAGGCCCGAGCCCGCGCAGAGTGTTGATCACGAGCGCGCGGTTGGAGATCGGGGAGTCATTGTCGGCGAGGGCGTCAGAGAGCTGCTTCTGCCGGCGACACTACTCGGTGATCGAGGAGGCGCCTTGGACCAGCTGACGGAAGTCATTGTCGAGGTAGATCGCTTTGCTGGGCTTGTTGGCGGAGAAGAGCTCGAAGAGGGAGAGCCAAAGCTGGCGCGCCGTCTGGTCACGGGAGAGGACCATGTCGGCCACATCCTCGCTGATCCCGGAGTGGAGGTAGTTGAAAGTATAGAGATGGTAAACCTAGAGGGGGGGGTGAATAGGTTTCTACAGATTTTAATTCTTTATTTGCATTATTAGGCTTTGCGGAATATAAAGGTGAGCCTAATGTGCGGTGACCCAGCATACCACTGCATGTTGTAGTATACAAGTCGTTGATATGATCTTTGTGAAGGGACTTCTTCACAATTTGCCATATCCCTCAGAGTGGTTCAACAGAAACATTGCAGGTCATAACACTCCATACTTTATTACAAACATTGTCTTAACAAGTTGGTATTCTCACAGGTCCTATGAGAACACCCTAAGATACTACTTAAGTACGATTACAACTCATAACAATATAAAAGAGAGCTCAACAACTTATTTAGGTAAGTTCTACGTTGTTCGGCTCTATGATGCTAGAGTATGTCACTACTCTTCCACCTCCGTGGCATCTGGTCCGTAGACTATCCCATAGTCCACGCCTTCCACTCCATCGGTAAGATCAGGTTCTTCGTAGACCAGTTCGTAGCTTCCTTCTGGTGCTCCATCGTTGATGGCCTCCACTTCCGGATCACAGTCTAGCAAGGGTGTCGAAAGAAAGTGAGTACAGAGGTACTCAGCAAGTTCTAAAAGAATAAAAAGGTGTTTGATGCACTAGCTACGACCGTTGATCGGGAAATCGCCGGTCAATGCATGTTTCGCAATCATTTCTTCAAAAGGTTGCTTTTATTATGAAAACTATGCCCGTCGGTCTTCACGGGTTGACCGGAACTTCGTGGAGTTCCTTTCTCGCCGCGTTCGCAGTTCCTTCCCGGAACAAGGAGTGACAACCACAATTTGATACACTCTGCAGAGGTGCGTTACTTTTCCCACAAGAGATCTCACCCTTTTTGCCATCCGTAGGGACTTGCCCCCGTTCACACTTCCTTTGGTGTGAGGCCAGGTATAAAGATCCAAGCCCACACCGCCTTCTCCGCGACTGCAAACCCACCCTTTTGTCCAACCGTACACCTCCGTAGACTTCCCCGATAATACGGCTTTACTCATGGTGTACTCCGGACAATCCTTCATAGATGGTAGAGATTAACATCACTAATGGATGGGGATTTAAAAGGATTTCCCAACCTATTGCGGCGGTGCCTCCGGCACCCCACCGTCTCTACCAATCCGTTGGCGTGCGTAAGGGAAAAGATACGACCGGCTTCCCGCGAGCCATTATAGATCTCATGGTCAACGCGGTTTGTACGGCGCTAGAATCACTGGACGACATTGGTAATTTAATCCTAGGGTGTTATAACCCATTGCAATGGAACCTCCACCATATCAACACATACCATGGTTCCATTACCAGCCACATAGTCATATTCATAGTTGGAAAATAACATTTTATTTGCGATGCAGGAATGATAAGTATATAGCTTTGCATTAAAGTAGTAGAAAATAATCAAGTTGACATGAGCAAGGGTGAACTTGCCTGTGGACTGCGAGATAGTGCAGTTCAATGCAGTTGATGGAACCTGGACCTCGGGTTCTGTAAGAAGCATCATCGTCCGGTAAGGACAATGTTATAAAATCCAAAAATGCAATCATGGATGTATTATTTTATGTTGAATCCCTTTACCCCGCTGAGTTATAGCAATTTAGAGTTGCCTTTAAGATTTATGCCTTTGACAGTAATTTACAATTGATTTTAAAAGTATAAACAAAGTATCACAATTCAAAGTAAAACTATTTACTTGGTATTTCCCTTAATTATTCCAAAATAATTGAAATTATAAAGTTACCTTTATAGTCTTTGGAATAAAAAGGAATATAGTATTTTTCTGGGAAAATACCCTTTTTTCAAAAGAAATGACTTGGAATATTGGAATTTCATTTTTAAATGTTTGAAATTAAGTATTTGAACTTATTTGAGATTTTTCCTTGAATTTTAAATACAAGGAAATAATAATTTTAAATCTCAAGTTATTATTTAAATTCTTAAAATTCATAATTTTGAATTTGTTTCATAAATTCCATTTCATATTTTATTTTTGTTAAGATTTATTTTTCATTCATTAATCCAATTTTTAATGGATTTTTTAGAGTTGTATTTGATTTATTAAAATTTGGTAAAGTTTTGGGCTTTTTAATAATTGTTAAAAGACAAAAATGCCCCCTGGCCCCTATTGGGCCCAGCCCAACACTCAAAGCCCATGGGACAGCCCATTACGGCTTGCCCCATAGTGGCTTGGTGGCGCCGAACGGCCCACCCACTCACTCACTCGGCCCTCTCACTCTCTTCGTCCCTAACCCTAGGCTCCTGCGTCACCCGTGGCGATGGCGTCGCCGCCATGGCCGCCGCCTTCCTCCGGCCATTGCCGTGCTCCTCCGCCGTAGCCACCTACCGATCCTGAACCGCCGCGAGCAGATCTATTGATCTGTCCGCGCAGTTTTTCCCTTCTCGCCCTCTCCTGGCGAATCGCCTCCATCTGGATCTTGTGGAGAATCGCCTTGGGCGATCTGGTGGTCTCCGACGAACCTCGTCCTCGCCGTCGACGTGCGCGCCTCCGAGACCGACCTGGCGCAGATGCTGCTCGCAGTACCTGTGCCGTCGTCTCCGTGCCGTGCTGCTGTGGTGATGTTCGTGCTCGTCGGCGTAACGCCGGCGCCTTCCCTGGCCTTGCAGCTGCTATGGCCGCGCGAGCACTGCCTCGCCATGCCATAGCCTCTGCCACCAGGCGCGTGTAAGTAATCCTCTTCATCTCCTTCTCCTCTCCATGCCTGCGCCTCTCAAGCTACTGTGCTTCTTCTTCCTTATGCTCTGTTATTTTCTGGTGATCCTGTGATCACACAGAACTCTACCTTGGTTGCTTAATTCGCCTATGCTTCCTCTTTTGCTGCAAGCTCATGGCCAAATCACCAATTTCTGGTACTGGCCAGTGTTGCATTGCTTGCTGTACATGCTGTGCTTGCTTCTCTGCTGCTCCTAACATGCTCTACACTTGCCATGCTCTACTGTGCTTGCTCAAGAGCTAACTATGCCATGCTATGCTTGTCTAGGTGTACTTGTTTGCATCTGTGACACTTGTGTGTGTGCCGGTGGTGTCCGTGATATGCTTCGGTGCTACCATCTGCAAGCCAATGATCCATTGGATCATTCCTTGCTTGTTGGCTAACCTCTCGTGTAACTTGGCTTGCTATAATTGCTCCATTTGATCAATTGATTGACAGGTGATTGTTTATCGGCTAATACTGTGGCTATATGAATCAATTATCTGGTGATACTGATGCTCAAGCATCACTGTGTTGTTGCTTACTTGTGCTGTTGCTCACCTTAGCTATCTAGACTTGCTCTAGTGGCTATGAATTAAATTGTGTTGCTTAACAGTATGCTACTGTCATGCTTAGCATGAATCTGTGATAAATTCATGCTTGTATTACTTAAATTTCGATGAACTCGCTTATGCGGTGATGATTTAAATGACTTGCTTGTATATGAATTTGTTGTTCATGATTCTTTTACAAGCAATTAGAGTCCGAATCCATTTCTGGATAGTGATGTGATCTATTTGGCTTTCTCATAATTGGTGCTAAGTGTGCTGTGACCTCAGTAGCCTTGCTACTGATTGGTTGCTCACATGGTTGGTTGGATCTTGTTGGCTACTCATCTTTGCTTGCATATTTGGGGATCATACTAACTATGAATGCCAATATGCTTGCCTGTGAAGAAATCTAGGGTTTCTGATGGTTGCATACTTAGGATTTTCTCGTGTAGTCTATATTAGCTGCTATTTATTGTAACTCATCTACTGGTGCTATGCGTGCATCGGATCTTGCTTCGTGCACAAGATCCGTATCCGGATGGTTTCTATTTTGGTGGCTTTTTAGACTAGCAAAGGTCCTTGGTGAAAACCAAGTGATGATTCACCTCGTTGAGCATCTCGCTCAACCCCATGACTATGTCATGCATATGATGGATTAGATCCATTGGATCTTTTCCAGGAACTAGGTATACCTTGTTCCAGCTCCTAGAAAGAAATGTTTTGTTGATGCAGACTTGGGTTTGTTCACAGCTCTTCACCTCTAGATCTTGGATGATCTTCTAGGTCACCATGATTTCTGGTAGCTTAAGTGGTTGTGTGTTTTGGTTCTGTTCTTGCTCAAGAACTGGATGAACTGAGCTTGTTCTTGCTTCACCCTTACCTGGTGAATCTTTATCTGGTCGACTGGTTATGATTTCTAGGGTTTGTGCCCCTTTTATATGAACCCTGCTTCTACCCCTGTATTGACACACAAGCCTGGCTTGCTTGGTGACTAATCCCTTGCATTGCCTTGCTGTTGCTGCCCAGCACACTTGAGCTGTGTGCTCTCATATGCTGAAACTTGAGCCCACCGTAGCTGCTCGGCTTTGGTCTCGCTCGATCCTATCTTGTGCTTGTCCTTGGCTTTGGACAAGCACATGTGTCTTGTGACAGGTTTGCACTCGTCCAAACTGAATCTTGTGTTATTTGCTAACTGTCCAAACTGAATTTCTAACACTTAGTATCCTGGCTAGCACTTGTGATTTGTTTTGCAGGTTTTGAAGTTGAATATGACCAGAAGATATTCTTCAAGCATTTAGTCTAGGTTTTAGTTTAGGAAAATCTTGTAATTCTCCTTTTTCATTACTGTTTATTATTGTACATAAATTCTTGTATCAAGAATATTGTAAAGACTATGTATTCTGTGTTGATGATCAATAAAGCTCAAGTTTTTGTTTACGAGCTTTTGATTTATGTAATGTTTAAATTCTGAATTAAATATTGTATTTAATATTCAATTTGAAATTCAAAGTCATTTGAATTTATAAGTTGTGTTTGAATTATAAGTTCATTATTTATATAACTCAATGCTTATTGTTCAATGTATTAACACTTGTCAAATAAATTCATTCCCCAAATCAACAAGATACAAAAGAGATCATGTCGAAATTTCCCTAACTCACATTGCCTAATCCTAAGTGCAAGATGAGAGAGAACCTCGATCCCTCTTAGGTTTAGTTGCAATAAGGCGCGAAAATTTCCCCCGTTTTGCGATGAAATGCACATCCCATTTCTAAATCTACCCTTCGTTGTTCCTATGTTCTGGGTTATTACATAATGTAAACTAGGTGAAGCAACCTATATGAAGATACAACTAACTCGAGCACGAAGGCTCTCACAGGCAGTTAAATCACAAGTAAGGAGTTCGGCTAGAGATAACCGATAGCAGGCGGAGACGAGGATGTATTCCCGTGTTCCCTTCCTTTGCAAGAAGGTACGTCACGTTTGGAGGGGTGGAGGTCCCACGAAGGATTCCTCACGCCACGAAGGCTCACCCTATTCTCCGGAGCCTATCCCACGAAGGAATAGCTCACTCACTTGTGGTAGACTTTGAGGTAGCCTCCAAACCTTCACAATCTTGCCGGAGCAAATCCACGGCCGGATGCTTCCGGACTCCTCTTGCCCACCTAGAGTTTCCAAGGAACCCAAGGAAGCAAGCTTCTCGATGAATACAAGGTGGAATGAGATTTGGCTTGGTAGAACAGTAGATCAGGTCCTCCTCTAACGATTCCCCGGAGGGATTTGAGTTTGGGTGGAGGAGGAGGGAGATCTGAGGCTTTTGGTGTTTCTAGCAATGGAGTATGAGAGAGAGAGCTCAAGAACAGCTTGTAGTGTAGTGCCTAACTGTTCAGAGGTAGGAGAAGACCTATTTATAGTGTTCTTCGAAATATGGCCGTTGGTCACTTGCCACCTCATCTTTTCTCCTGACAAACCCGGTCAACCGGACCACTGACCGGATTGTCCGGTGCAGAGGCCGGTCGGACCGGGCTAGGGACCAGAGCCACTTTGCGTCGTCCAGGAGCTCCTTCGGTTGGTGCTCGGTTGACGCCCGGTTGGCGACCGGTTGACCTGGCTGCACGCCGGACCAGCCGGTTGGTAGGCCGGCTGACCGGTCGGCAACTGGATCTGTTAGGTCCTCGTTTGGAGCCCGGTTGGCGACCGGTCCGGCCGACCGGACCGCCGCGACGGCCGGGACCGGCCGGGTTGGGGGGCCGGTTGGACCGGGCGGCAAACCGGATTTCTGCTGTAGACCCCTTTTCGATTGTTGTTGAAGTGGGGGGTCTCCTTTAGCCTTCTTGTTCCTTTGATACACCATTTATGCCTCTTTGCCTAATACATGAGATTATCCTTATAAACATATTAGGCCAAATACTCTAGCACGGTGTCATTGTTACCAAAATAATGGATAAGGGTAAAATACCCTTACAATCTCCCCTTTTTGGTATACGATGACAAACCGAGCTAGAGTCACATATAGATATTATGATAAGCTCTAAACCTTGATTCCATATAAGATATTACGACAGCTCCCCCATAATGTGTGCACTTGGAGAATTTGCGTTTGAATGCAAAGTGCACCATTTGTGGAACATGAGAAGCTCCCCCAATATCTTTAGGAAACAAGCATGGTATGGAGATGTGCATATCAAGATATATGTAAGCATAGCACACATAATCATCCTAACATAGAGTAGCACACATAATAGTCATCCATACACGAATTATTCGAAGTAGCAAATGGTTCTTGAGAAATCAAAGCAAATAAGCACAAGCCATATAAGAATCAAATAAAGCAACACCCATGGCTTGTGACAATCAAAGAACCCCGTGGTCCTAGACTCTACTCTCTTCTCCCCCTTTGGCATCGGAACACCAAAAAGGCGAAGAAAAGAGGAGAGATGCTATCGCACCCATCAGTAGAACTGATGCCCGGAGGAGTAGGAGCTCTCGCCATCATCGCGTGCAGCCGCATCACCTTCATCCTCATCACCATCATCATCAGCAGGAGTAGGAGCACGAGCAGTCCGAGGAGGAAGGCCACCATGAGCATACATGGAGAAGTCGAAGTTCCGGATCATCTCATCGGTAAGGAGAGGCATCTCCCACCGAGGTGCAACCACGAGGCTCCATCTCGGGTCCGGAAGGAGGAACGGGAGCATTACGTGAGGCCATGAACTCATTCATGTCGCCTCCTTGTCTCCCGGTTCAAAGCAAGACTCGATGTGCAACATCATTGGTGTTCTTGCACATTTGCCACATCTTTGGAGAAGAAGCGAGCGGCCCCGTGCTTGGGGCGCCGAGAGTAGCTGGAGCTAGCATCATGATCATGGTGTTCCTTGGAACGGCGCTCAGTGGAGGGCATCATGGAGGGAACGTCCGGACGAGTGGCCTCCTGAGTGGGAATCCTGAATGGTTCCATGATGACCCTTTCACCTAGTGTGTTGAGAGGAGCAGGTACAATGTAGTTGATGAGCCGCTGAACATACTGAGCATAGTTGGGAGTCATGCGACCCATAACAGACCGCTTCAGTTCACAGTGAATGAGATCACAGCCATCAATCTTCCTTACCCTGTCAGGATGGCAATAGTACATCGGATTTAGGTGATAGTTCCGACTTCACTGGTGTCGCCGGACTTGGCGATGAGACTCTCACGGAACTTCTTGGCAAGGACAAGATATGAGTAGTACATCCCAGAGATAGTGGGAGGCCCGGGTGTAGGGTTCGGAGGATAGCAAAAGGAGATGTCACCCTTAGCAAGCTTAGACCGAGAATGAATCTTGTACCCTGGAGCACTGTCACCACCACAACCCATGGCTGCACAGAGCCGAGTGTAGGTGCATGAGTACTTCTCCTTGCCAGTCATCCAAGTGATAGTGCGATCCTCATCATCATGGAAGAATACGGTGCAATGGAACTGACGGACAAGAAGGGGACAATAGATGCTTTCTGCTTGTTCATCATTGGGCTTTAGGCACACAAGATCATATAGTCCCAAACCCTTCAAGGTTTCAACCACAAAGCGGTACTTTGTGGCTTCATGCAAGTCAAGCTCGTCAGGGTTGATGGCCTTGGGCATCACAACAGCACCATTCTTCATACACTCGCGAGTGTCATAGAAGCCTTCCCATATGGCTGCTTGAGTCTTCCTCTTTTGGGAGGAGCGCCACGTCCTTCACCACTCCAACTATCTGTGAATGAGAAAATAGAGCAAGGATAGCAGTGGGGTAAGTGTACATGTCATCAATAAGAGGGAAGCCAAAAAGCATAGCATATATCCAAGTGTATTGATGAGATTGTGCGGCAACCGGGCGATCCGGCGCACGGGCCGGTCCAACGCGAGCGGTAGGCCGGACGAGCCGGGTTGCCAATCCGGTTGGCTGGGTGGCACGCCGGGCCGGCCGGTTGAGAGGCC
>NC_061508.1:108557188-108658991 GCF_022539505.1 Lolium rigidum | reverse complement strand
GATGCGAGGCTTTTGGTGTTTCTAGCAATGGAGTATGAGAGAGAGAGCTCAAGAACAGCTTGTAGTGTAGTGCCTAACCTGCTCGAGAGGTAGGAGAAGACCTATTTATAGTGTTCTTCGAAATATGGCCGTTGGTCACTTGCCACCTCATCTTTTCTCCCGACAAACCCGGTCAACCGGACCACTGACCGGATTGTCCGGTGCAGAGGCCAGTCGGACCGGGCCAGGGACCGGAGCCACTTTGCGTCGTCCAGGAGCTCCTCCGGTTGGCGCCCGGTTGACGCCCGGTTAGCGACCGGTTGACCGGGCCGCACGCCGGACCAGCCGGTTGGTAGGCCGGCTGACCGGTCGGCAACCGGATCTGTTAGGTCCTCGTTTGGAGCCCGGTTGGCGACCGGTCGACCGAGCCGCACGCCGGACTGGCCGGTTGGGGGGCCGGTTGACCGGGCGGCAAACCGGATTTCTGTTGTAGACCCCTTTTCGATTGTTGTTGAAGTGGGGGGTCTCCTTTAGCCTTCTTGTTCCTTTGATACACCATTTATGCCTCTTTGCCTAATACCTGAGATTATCCTTATAAACATATTAGGCCAAATACTCTAGCACGGTGTCATTGTTACCAAAATAATGGATAAGGGTAAAATACCCTTATAGTAGTTGAGGACGGCGTAGTCGTTGGAGGACCACGTCGGATCGGCGGGGTTGGCGGCGGTGGTGCCGTCGACGTGGCCGATGAGACCGGCACGACCGATGGAGGCTTTCATATAGATGGTCCACTTGGTGTAGTTGGCGTCGTCGAGGGAGAGGACGACGGGCGCATTGCTGCGCGTCACACCACCGGCGGGAAGGGAGCCGGCAGGGAGGGAGATGAGGGCACCCGAGGTGGCGTCGAGGTGACCAGGGGAGCTCATCGTGGCAGCGGAACGGAGCGGCAGCGGCAGCTTTTTAGCGTTTAGGATCGAAACGTATCTGATACCATGTAGAAGGGTTTTGGGGGAAGCCTCTCACGTGTAATACGTGGGGTTCCTGTTATATGGGCCAAAGGCCAAGAGTTAGGGTACAATTACAATTAGAGTACAAGATAAATACAACTAATCTATACATGCTAACAGGAACTACCACTCTTTAGCACCTTAGATTATAAGGAGTTTAGGATAAGAGGCTAAATAAGGAGTTAAGTTTTCAGGGATCGGCAAGAGCTGCGCTAGAAGGAGCACTGCTGTCATGGGCAGAGGGATATCAATACATGGGTATGCAAATGTACATCCATTATTTCTGGCAAAAGCTTGCTTATCTGCATCTAAGTCATATGTAGAGAAAATTATATTAAATAAAATAGGAGAAATATGAGTAAAACAGTGACTTTTAGTCGCTCTGCCCACTCATTGTTCATACGCTGGCTTCGCCGCTCAGTGCTGTGATGAAGCATGCCTTGGTTATAGGAGTACCTCGCTACCGAAACACTTTAGTTGTTGACCACCTTTGTAAACCGCGTAGAAAGGCGATGGCTAGTAAATCCATTAGCCAGTCTTTGTCGAATCATTTTCAGGCGTGAGCTAGATAGCTCAGTTGAGTTCAGTCAAATGCCATGGATGAGAGAAGAGTTTCGTACAGGATTTGCTTCTTCCTCCCTGGCCCCTTGCCCTTGGTGAGGTCGCTTCACGGGTCACTGGTGCCCATGTCGTTATTCCCTGGAATTCCAGCGCTTCCCTCCATCCTGCCTTGGAAGCGTTGGCGACGAGCATACCGGCACTTGCAAATCACGTGGCAATCCAGTTTGAAGTTTCTTTGATTCAAAGCACCTCAAGCTGAATCTAAAGGTATATATGATGCCCCCCATAGGGGAACTCACAGCCATTTGAGCCTCGCGTCCGTTGGATCTTACCAGATGGTAAATCTTGACCGTCATTTTTTTTCACTTCACCATATAAAAACGAGCTCCCACCAGAAAACCCTAGCCGCCATCCACTCCTGCCCCCTCACGCTCGCGGGCATGGATCCTCTGCAGTAGTAGTTACTACTGTACCCGTACAGTACCAGTGAAAATCAACCGTTAAATTCAATCCAACGAGCCTCTCTTTGCACACAGAATTAGAAACAAAACTTCCCTATATTTAAGGAGACACGGAGAGGGAAAATCATCTTGGCGCCAAATTTGAGGGCTGATTTTTACTGGTACGGTACGGGTACAGTAGTAACTACTACTGCAGAGGATCCACGCCCCACGCTCGCGCCCGTGCCCGCCCCCAATCTGCTGCCATCTCGTCTCTCCCCAATCCCCGCCCCACCTCTCCCCCAATCCCCTCCTCCTCCGCCGGTCTTCTCCATGACTGAGAGGCAAAGGGAACCAGCGCCACCAAGGAGCCGAGAGGAAGAGGTGAGCCTAGGAGGGAGAAGGAGTGGTGACTGCTGCGAGGAGAAGCTCGTGCACCAGCCGCCGGAGGTGGCCTGGCGGACGGCAATGGCGATGGCGAGGAGGATCATGTGCTCCAGCCGCCAGAGGTGGGCTGGTCACACCACCAGCATTAGGTTCCTCTCTTTCTCCTCTCCCCCTTACATGGATCCCCTTTATCCTGGAACCCTCCATGGCGTTTCGCCGTCGCCGACGAGACCTTCAATGTTGTTCAACAGGAGGAGCCTCTCCCCGTCGATCTCGCATCGCCTCAGCACTCTTTTCGGCACCTTCATCCTCATGTTGAGGAGGCAGAGCCTAAACTTGATCCCTGCAGCTTTGCTTGGTTGTCTTGCTATTGCCAAGAAAATTTTACGATTTCAATGATGTTTGCTTCAATGGGAGCACTTAACTATGAATTTAGATGTTGGATTTACTAAACTTTCCAGATGTATTAGCTTATAATTAGGTCTGGTACGGATATACTAATTTAGCAAATTGTTTGGCCTTAAATTTTAATACGATGGTGGGTGTATGCAGGGATTGTTGTATGTATGTGATATAGATCTGGAAATCCAGGTGCTGAATCTCCTAATGGTGTTAAGTTGGTGTGGTGCATGCTGCATTTTCACCATTAGGCGATCCTCCAAGAAGTCGTAATCATATGCCGCGGCCACTATTTCAGGAATCCAGCAATATGGACCATATTTCTATGGTCAACATTGCTTCTAGAAATATGAAAATCCAGCAATATGTCTCTTGGTCATGCACTGCTTCCAGGATGAGTTTACTTTAAACTAAGCATCCAATGGCTGTGCTTGATAATTAAAAACTACCAGCTGATTGAATTAGTTACATCGAACAGATTTAGTGCTATAACTGTTGCTGTATGATTCGAGTTTTTTAGGTAGTCAACTCACATCTCAGTTTTTGCAGGGTGCTAGCTGCTATGATCCCATTTGGTTTTCGGAGGTTGCGGGTGACACGCGACGGCATTGTGATCTCCTTACATTGGTTTCTTTCATACCTATGTATCATGGATCCTATTCCAATTTTATTTCTATATTTTGAGGTAAATTTTATCAAAAAATGATCCAATTAAGCTTATGCATGAGGAGCAGCTCTGCTTAGTAATATAATACTTACCTTTTTACACTGAACCATTTTTCGTGTACCCGTGTTTCATTTTGCTTTGCCCAGTCTTAACCTGGAAATCAGAATTTAGGCTTTAGATTATCATGATGACTAATTATTAGACTGTAGTGAGGCATCAATATTATCCTCTGGCTGTTCTAAATTCATACGATAGTAAACATAGTTCTACTAAAAATGACAGAACATTATGCTTTGTGTGGCCTATTTATTATTGGGCAACATTTGTACTTGAAGTTGCAGATGTTGGCAGTAGGTCATTACGTATTCTCCACTTGCCTACATATCTCTTAATTTAGTTCTTTGATCATTTCAGATGATCGTTCAGAAGGCTGATAAGTCTGATGTCCAGAAATTGATAGTAAGAATCTTATTCATCACTCCTTTGTTGTGATGATAGATGTTTAATTGTCTTCCGTTGCTTTCTTGGGTTCAATTCTGCTCTCAGCTGCATCCGTAGATGAACACTTTCTTTTGAACATTCCTACATATCTTGTATTTTCATGAGTTTTCATGACAATTGTTATGCCTGGGTGCTTAGCATGTTTTGTCTTTCTTAGGCTACTACTAAATGTGTTTTCCTGAGGTTAGTTTACATGTGTTTCAAATATTGCAAGCCTACAACTCTAATTATTTGTGCATGGATATCTTTCAGCATCTCTTGCAATTAGAGCACCAAACTCTCATGTACCTGATGTATATGTACATGTCTTTACTTAGATGTCCAAGGAGAAGCCTGACTTTTATTTTGTGCTGTTGGTGGTTTGTTCAAAAGGAAGGTATGATATCTAGATATCTGCAAAGTACTTATGTGTTCAATATTGACTCTGAAATATATATGCATCACTTTTCTTTGTGATTGATTTATGTAAAAAACGGTATGATATCTAGGTAACTGCAACACATTTCTTTGTGGTCGAGATTGGTTCCCATGATTCTCTTGCTGGTTTGAAGCCGAGCCGATTCAGCCGGCCATGACCAAGGCGTGCCTCTCTTCCCACCCTGCTAGCTGATTTCTGTAGAAAAATTTGGTATGGTTCATGTCCACTAATTTTACCCTTTGTCATTCTGGTTCAGGTGTATTTGGTGGAAGAATTTCTTATTGGTTGGTATCTAATGTTTTTTTGGGTTCAGGTGCTCCTTTGTGTCGGCTAATGATTTTACCAATTACATGCTACAGACACTTACATGCTCAAAACTCACAAGAATACATTTAATAATCTTCACAAACTGATGTTCTGTTTGGCGATATGTTCACATAAGAGTTGAATTGTATTTTTTTATATTTGCAGACTTTAAGTTTCTGCAACATTTAGAAGTGTGCATGCTATCTAATATGTGGTTTTCATGTTTCGGGATAAATTGTGGCTCTATAGAGAAAGGTTATTTTCTATTCGCTGGTCAGGAATAAGCTATCATGTTCAAAGGCTTAGTCGGGAATGGATTACTTTTATATTAACTGCAGTGCACAATAAAACCTCTTTTCGTTGGAATTATTAATTTAGATTAAGGTGTGCCCTTTCATGAAACAACCAGCATTACCTGGCAGGGGTATTAACTCGGTATTAACTCACGCATATGCATCTATTTGAGCTAATTGTACTTTTTTTGTTCTAATGCACTTTGTTTTATATTTCTTGTTTGTAGTGTCCTATATTTACATGTTGCAAGGTGGAGAAGTTCACCCCTATATATTGGATGTAATGAGATTGCCGCTCCAATCAAAGGAACCATCATAGGTGCATTCTCAGATAATATTATTTTTGAAATAATGTTCTACTTATTTATTATGGTTATGTATATAGTAGATGCATCATTAGTATTGTTTGAAGTATCTGCATTCAGGTTTTGTATTTTGGTTCGAAAATGTGTTGCCGAGCTCAGGATAAGAAGTATTTGTATTCAAGTTTGATAACTTTTTTACATGTAAATGCAGGTGTTGTGGCTATTTGAGTTTGGGCAGTTTGGGTGGACGGAACAGTGTAAATGCATGTAACTGTATCTATCTGAGTTTTAGTATGTAGTCCCGCTGACAGGCAGCGTTGCTTCTGTAATGCCCCTTCCTATTTGTAACTGTTAGGGCTACCTTTTTAAAATTATTTTATTATCATCTACCGCATGCAAAGAGCGACTGAAAACATTGAGTGCCACAAACTGACATCTTGAAGTCACTCATTTCAGGTGAGGACATGCAATCTATGCTTTTCTTGCCATTATGTTGTGTTTTATTTGGTTTCTCTAAATGTATACTACTTGGGTTTTGAGCCTAAATATGTATACTACTTGTTCCAGCCTAATTCCAATTCTGCGTAGGAGTATTGTGTTATAGATTACGAGTTGGCCATCGGTGTTACTCTTGTGTCATTCGCATGCTTTGGACTACAAAGTTATCAATTCTTAGGAGGTCTGTTTATGTACTAAGGTAAAATAGTGTTGGCAGTTTTCCAGTAAAATATTGACTTAGTATTTTTGGTGATATTTTAAGAATAGATAAGATAAGGCTTCACTCGATCAATTCAAGTTATATATAGTTTCTGCTATTTGGCCCAGGGTCGCGATAATTGCTGCTACATTGTATCTTTCTATCACTAATGCATGGTAGGGTTTCTTAAGCTTGTACCATTACCTACTTAAATGTTATGTTGTCGTTGTGAGTGGTGCTTGCATCCACCATTGAGCTTTCTTAATAATCCAACCTCTGGTCTCTTATCTTTTTAGCCATTATATTCAGCTAATTATTTTGAGAGATAATAGCTATTATTTGGTCCTACTAAGCACCACATTATTTCTTTGGATGTCATCCACATGAATATATTGTGCTTCATTTTAATTATGCTATGGGTTTTCTTTTCGGTAATTCGTCCAAGCGAAACAAAGATTTATTCTTCTATTTCTGATTTCATCAAAATGTTTTCTAGAATCTTATATAATTATGTGCTCTGATTTTTGATAGACCGTACTCACAAAATTTCTTTTAATTTTTTTGCAGCTCGGAGAAACATGACATGATGCTATCTACTATCTAGCACTCCTTTTTATTTTGGCCACTCCGTCATCACTGTGCAGATCAGTTAATGGGTTAATGTGGAGAAGAACAAAAAGAATGATAGAAGTTAAGTCTAACCTTTAGTGAGACCAGTTTAGAAACATACTTGAGAACCCCTATATTTCTACAACATAATATAGCACCATTGTATTTATGAAATCTTAGCTGAATATGTGATCAGGTTGATGTTACGCTCATTTATGACCTATTCAATTTTCTATAAAATACATACATGTGTGCTAAATTTATTTGGCGAGGGACTTCTTGCCAAACTGCACAATTTGGCGAGTTCTTCTTATGTTTAAATGTATTGATTCTCACTGGTACTTCCAAATATTTTTTGAATTAACCATCTGAGGTGCTTATCCTTGGTGCTTGGAATATTTGGAAAGTGAGGAACAGGGCTTACTTCGATGGGGAAGCACCTAGCATGCGATCATGGCAAAGACAGCTCTCCCAAGACCTCAACACCCTCACATGCCGCGCCAAGGAGAGCCACCAGGGGATAATCAAAGACCTGTTAACCAAGATCTCCCTCTAAGTTAGAATCTTTCTTACCAGAACCCTTAGGGCATCCCAGTGCCTTAAAACCTGTATCCCCGATCAGGGGTGTGTTGTATATATGATGTAAAAGGCTTTTAGCCATTTTTTAATAAAATGAAGTAGTAGGAGCCTCTCCTGCTGATAAAGTTTCAAAAAAAATGAGGTCTTGCTATTTGACATGTTTCTTAAAACCGATGACCATGGTGTGACACCTTCAAGGAAAGTACTCTGATTTAGGATTTCAGTAATACCTTTGTTGCACACTCCCGCAGAAAAAGTCCCACGAAGTTGAGTATCTGTATTCGGTGTGACACCTTCTAGGAAAGTACACTGATTTAGGGTTAGAATCATGTATAATTATATTTTAAATTTTAATGGACAAATGTGACATACCATACCTCAGCAACAAACTTTATACCTTGGCAGCTAGCCATTGCACCACTGACCAACTCCATTGTTCTGATTTGACCCTTAGTCTGATGAAGCATGTCATAGTCACCTTGTTTTTTTTAGGAAGAAAGAACTTCATCTGTAATTTTGAAAGTTTTATGGACAAGAAAGGCATCAGATCCTCATGTATCATCCAACAAACATAGATTGAACATATAAGAGATATATACATGACTTCAATGCATTATGTGTGGGCAAACGGGTATGCAAGGATGCGACCCCAACCTACCAGTGAAATTCAGGGCCCGAACAAATTTTCTTTTATGTGTACAACATCGTTTCTGATCTAGAACATATATAATCTTACATGGTGCTTCTACTGGTTTTCCTATTAAATCCTATTAATCTCACTAGCATGCTTCTAATTTGATGAGACCCAATAACGTTAGGAGAAAGTTTCAACTGGCACTGCATTTCCTAACTACCCTTTAGAATGATGTGTTCATGCCATGCTAGGCGAATCCTACAAGTTTGTGCAACAAAAGAAGACATGCGGAAGTACAGACTTAATAAACAAATAAAAGAGTGGAGATTATCAGAAAGCCAATATGTTTCTGGAACTAGCAAAAGATTAAACAACAATTTAGAAACCAGTAAATTTGTTGTTCAGGTTGTGGGCTTTGAATATAAACCAGATTTCAGTTCTAAGACTCATGCAGAAGATAAGTTCCGTTACCCAATAAGGTGAGGAGGGCGTCGACGATCAACTCGGAAGGCCTGCGACACAGCCAACATGCCGGAGCAGGGTGTCCTCGCCGGCTTCCTTGGCGCCCTTTCCGATTTATCTGCATGTCTCGGGGAAGGAGGAGGCCGGCTCTGTGGAGCCCTCCGATGTGCGATGGCTGCGGACGCTGATCTGTTGGAGATGAGTCTCGCGCCTCCGCGTTCGTCGACGTTGGCGCCTACCGCTGTCAGCCACGAGCATGCCGAGCTTGGGCGCCCACATGGGCACTTCAGCAACCAGATTCAATGAGGACAAGCGGAGAAGAGCAGGGCCGTGCAAGTCTCGCGCTGGCGATGGGGACGAAGGGGAAGGGTGGCCTGATGTGGTCGGGAGAGGCAGCGGCGGGGAGAGAGCTGCCAAGTGCCAACTACTCAGGGAGCGGTGGGGAGGAGACTGGAGAGGTCCAGAGGCTTGTCCAATTTTTTTCCTTACTAGCAATGGATGGGCACGGCGGCACGCCGTGCCAACTGTGTTACGATTATAAAAACGCTCTTGAATTCATAGAAGTAGTGAGTTTTATGTTGTTCAAACAATATGCTTTAAGATAGTTGGTAACAAAACCCCGTAGTGCATGTATATGTGTGGTTTGTACAATTTATGTGAGGCAGAGGTGGAGTGTACATGCTTTTAATATGAGTGTAGACATTGTCAGTACAACATCAAATAATCCACAGTGAAGGAATATGTTCCCTTATGTTCCATCTAACATAATCATGTTCCATCTAACATAAGTACACATGCTTGGCTAGCAGAAACTTAATAGTTGGAAGTCCAAAGAAACGAAGTATAATAAAGAATATAGTAGCACAACAAAGGTAATTTAATTATTTGCCTGATGGGCACTTAATACTACAGTATAATAGAAGTGTTTATTCCTAGAGACCGAACGTAGGTTAGCAGGTCTTCACTTGTAGTACCTGTGGAAGTTTGGCTAACTTTTCCTGCGAATAATTGTTTCTGTGCATTGACCGGACCATGTGAAGCATGGTTACTTGTTGAAGCTGTTGTTGTATCACTTGTGGTTGTGACAGATTGTGCTTGAAGCTCTGGAATGTCTTACCATCGTATCCTACATCATGCATCCATTCTTCATATGCTTTCTTTACCAATGTCTCAGCACAAACCTGCATTCACGTTCAGCAAGATCATTGTATTCAATAGAACATTAGTGTTTAGGCATGGTGCATGATTTGAGTGAAAAGCCAATGTATGATATTTGGGCATATAGATTTCAGAATCAAGACTTTACAATAGCAGTAGCAGTAGCACAAATAATCTGGAATATATAGCACCCAAAATATCAGTAGATAGTTTTCTTTAGTTATTGTTGACAACTTCACACTGGAAATTCAAAATTTTAAATTTTAAAAATATCTTGAAGTTAAATTTCCAAATTTTGTGTTGAAAATGAGAATGGTAATAATTTGTTGCGGACAACACTACTCACTATATTAGTAGAATATCAAAGAGCATCTAAACATGGATAATCTTCCAAGTAGCTCAGTCTTTGTCTTTGCTGCTTCATTCCTTCTCTGTCTTGGATTTTTCAGCTAAGCTGGCCCGTTTTTGGCTGACTTTTGCTGCTAAATGGAAAAGTAGACTAAAATTAGCATTATCTTGGCAACGGTGTTGCAGCTCTTCAAATTGTATGGAAGTCTGGTGTTTACCTATCGTCGGAAGAGCTCTTTGTTGATGTGCTTCTTGCTGGGTGTAGTAGCCAATGCTTTGGCCTACCTTTCTTTTCCCAGAGGTGGAGCTGGCTTGATTAAGTGAGCAGAATTGCAGATGATTAGATAGGCCAGGAATTGTATACTATTTAAGCTTTTCCTCTGAAAATTCGAAGTAATAAGTAGCCTATGTTCTTTGTGTACTACCTAAGGTAATATCCAGTGAAAAAGACAGTGAAAGACAGGCAGTGTAAGCTCATTGTATACAAACATGGGAATGTTTTGAGGCTCCGGGACAATTTCATTCACCTTTGTGCGCTGAGTAAATTTGAATCTATATTGTTGATCCGCTGTCCTGTATTTCTTGCGTGCATCTGCAAAGATGAAGCTCTCTATGGTATATAACTTCTTTTAGAGGGTCCTTGAACTGATCTATACGGTTGCCTGGTATGTGTCCTTCCATTATGTTTCCCTATGATGAAGAAGAAAATTGTAGTATTAGCTGCGTGAAAATAAAAAAAGGCTTTTCTGAACATTCATGTACATTATGCACTCTGATAAATAATATAGTAGCTAGTACAAAGTGTATGCAAACTGTAATCCAAGAGATTATGTATATTCATGAATTAGTATGTGAGAATTATTCCTAAGTAGGATTGCTAGGTAAAATAAATCATACGTAGACACGTAGTACATTTTAGAAACATGAGCTTGAAGGTGGTGGCATGACAAATACTTTCGATATGAAGGGACAATTTCAGTTACTGGGGCATCTATTTATTTTTGTCTACAAAGGGAATACTCCAGAACATATAAAAACTATTTCTTAGTGTGATCATCCATTGCAGCGCCAATAAGAAGTGCATGCAAAGTATAACTCAAAGGGTTAGGCATACATATGGATTAGAATGCATGAAAACTATTCCTTGGTAACTAAGATTGTGAGGTAAAATAAGTTGAGATACAGGGGCATGATAAATGTGTTTGTTCGGCAGGGAGTAGTTGAGATAGAGGGGCATCCATTGCTCCTTAATATGAAGTGTATGCAAATTATAGTTCTAAAAGGTGAGGCATATCTACAAATCAGTACATATGGAACTCGAGTTCGAATGAACTGTGCAAAATAGAACACATGAGCATAGGTGTACTGGCATGACAAATCATGGACAAAAAAGGAAAATTATCATCGAAGGTGCCCTGTGCAATCAACACAGCGCAATGTACTGATGTCTACGAATCAGTATATGAAACTCGAGTTCAAACGAACTGTGCAAAATAGAAAACATGAGAGTATGTGTACTGGCATGAAAAATCGTGGAACGGAAAAGGGAAAATATCATTGGAGGTTTCCTGTGCAATGCAAGACAGTGCAATGTACTGATGAATAGACAAATGAAGAGATGGAAATTTATGCAGCTCACCATTTTGAGTTTTTGTTTCCAATTACCAACTGATAGTTCGAACAGGGAGACGTTTCTGTGTGAGAGAGAGACCTCCGCTCACCGATAAACCTTTTAAAATTGCTTAGCCAATACCTTCAACTTTTTTGCTTAGCCAATACCTTTTGATGTAGCTAGCAATTGACATCCATAGAAGCAACAGGCAATAGACAAATTCTGTTGAGTATCTGTAACGAAATAGAAAAACTGTAAGATTAATTCATAATTTAATAGTACTGAACTATTTGCTATCTCGAATGCCTTAAGTTGATTATCTGAGCGAAAAGAAGGAACACATCTTGATACATAAACGGGTTACTTTAATTCCTCAAGCAATTAATTAAATTTGACTATGCACACTTGGTTGAATTGTTACAGTATCTACCTCTAACAGAAAGTTGTGTACATTTCGAAGTTTTCCATTTTGAAAAATACTTGATGTGCATGCCAGCACAGTAGGACCCTGAAAAATCAAAAAGAAAGTACTCATGCATCTTTTTGAATCCATCAAATGGGTTATGTGCCAGCAAAGTTGCAGCAATTAGATCTGAAGGAAAAACATGAAGGACTCTATTACGAAAGGAACTAATAGATGAAGAATCAGAAAAAAAAAATGGCTACCTCAAGTCTAAATCTGGAGGAACTGCATGTGTTTAGTCATGCCAGTCAGGATTTAGATCAGTAGATGCACGTGTTAACTCAGTCAAGCAAGTATTCAGTTTAGGATGCATGTATTCACTTAAGCCAATAGGAACTCTCAAGTTTAGGATGCAAAGAGATTTACCAGATTTAGCTACATGGCTTCATACCAGTGAGCGCATTCAATCATCTATACACATACTCTGAATTGGCAGAATAATCAAGAGCTCATCTGCAGGAGATATATATTTTTTAACCTGTGCAGGAGATATATTGTAGTGGTAAAGCAATCATAGCATGCTAAATTATATAGAATACTCTAAATCATGAAAAAGTTAGTTCACATTTGCATTACTACATCCTGTTCTGTTCCAGTAAGGCTAATCAGGTTATTTGATATGGTAATCTTTGCATGACGTATACTGGATTGACAGGGAGCAGTAAATACACATAGCCTTTTCACATAGCTATTTCTGCAGCTCTTCCTAGTAATTACTTATTTGCAGATATTTCTGCACTATTGGTGTGAAGAATCAGATAGGGATCAGCTTGTGTCTTTATATTCTGTACTGACCAATCTGTTTGAGCAAATCACTGTATTTAGCAAGAAAAAAAGTAATAGCAATGCATTTGTACATGCGACTAAGGCTGGACTGAGATGTAGATGAAAAATGTACAACTGAAAATCACCAACGAATGGTGAAGTGAGCAGATTCCAGGATGTGTCGAAGAAAAAGGGAAATAAATGCAGGGATGTGAGGTATACGTACCAAAAGAATAGTTGAGTTAGCAGTAAAGCAACACCCGATTCGGAAGTAGGTGGACGCTAGCATATCCTGTCGAACTACATGGCCGAGTTGGCGGCGTGCTGCAGTGGGCGCGCCGCCGCGAATAGCTGCTGCGGCGAGATCATGAAGAAGTCGCTGCTCCGGCCAGATGGTCAGCCAACGCCGCCAGCACCACCGGCCTCCCGTGGCTCCTTGGCGCGGGGTACAGTGGCGCTGCTCCGGACATGTGCGGGCGCGCTCTGTCCGCTTCCACGTTCGCCTCCAAGACATGCGTACAGGGGCTAGGTGTAGTACAGTGGCGCTCGCCCCGGACCTCGTTGCTGCGTCGCCGACGGCAGCGTCGGGAGCCGTTGCGGAGAGTACCGGAGCAGGGGACCATGCCCAGATCGAACTCCACATCGCAAGATCCTCCATCCCGCCGCCAGACGCGTCGATGGAAGCAAACCCCGTCCCCCAAAATTCCTGTCAATTGCAGGGGCGTGGCACGCAACGGCGGTGCTCACCTCGGACGCACGCCGGCTTCACATCCTCGCTGCTCCCTGCTCGTTGTCCCGTCTCCATGCCGACGACCGCCGGTCCGCGCCGCGCAACGCTTTCTGGGAGAGGTTGAGCGAGCGACGGAGGGAGGCAATGATGCTGCAGAGGCTTCAATTGGAGAGATCCAGCCTCACCACCCAGCACCCTCCTGAGGTCACAAGAGACCCGTCCCAGCGTAGCTCGACCTGCCGCCGTCGACCCCTCACCAGAGCGGACCGACGACTTTACCGTACAGATCTCCGGCGAAGGCCCGCACCGCTGCCTTGCACGTCTGGTTCAGGGCGTGTCCCCCCTCCCGCAAACGGCGGCAGCCCGCCATCATCTGTGAGCAGCGGCGGCGGCGGCGGAACTGCCGTACGACTCTCGGAAAGCCGTGACCGGCATCCTCTCCGGGGTTCTTGGATCCGGAGCACACCTGCACGCCCGGACTCGGCCCGCACGGCTGCCGGACATCGTCCGTCGCGGCGGATGCGGTCACCATGCCCACCGTAATGAACCCTAGCCTCTAGCACGTAGGGGCGCGGCCGAGCAGTGCGGTGGTGCGGAAACAGAAAAGGAGGAGGCAGTGGCGCCGGACATGGCCAGGGACGAGGAGGAGGGCAGCAGCCCTGGGGCAAAGATGGAGTTCAAGGCGGTGGAGATAAATGGGGAGAGAGGGAGTGCGGGGAGAAAATCGAGGGGTGGTCAAAGCGGTTCTAAAAAAAACAGCGGTAGGAGACATTCCGGATCCACGGTAACAGAACGAAAAAGGCTAGGCACACACGGACCGAACGCGCCAAATCGCGAAGTAGACAGAGGCAAACTCAAAAAGAAAAGCAAGATGTCCCCATACGTGTACACGAAATTAACCGGATGTACCAAAACACACATGTCAGCAAACGGCGTAATCACCAAAGTAAATCAAAATTCTGAGAAAAATCGGATCTGTTAAGGTTTAATATAGTAGATATTCTTTTGTGAGCTGGGTCATGTCCGATTCGGGTGTGTATAGGAAACTTGGCGAATTGCTTGGTTACTAACGATGCAACACACACGCTCTAACTGCGATTTAGTCAGCACCCAGCAGGTCCTTGTAATGGGATGCAACGTGTTCCTTTCAAGAGAATAAACTTGTTTACAAAAGTCTGCCCTGTAACTTGATCATCCTTGAAACAAAAAAGAAGGAAAAACATATTAAACTAAATATGATATATTTTTTTAGCTCAACTGAAATAGTGTTGATTCTCACTGTGTATATCACCACATTTATCAATATCTATCAAGAGGTTCTAGCCATGGTCTTGTGTTGCAAAAAATGAAACGGGTAGTTGTTCATTCTTCATTTTTTGATTTCTTACCATTTATTTCTATTGTTGTTTAATATAGTGCCAACTATTTATAGATGTTAGGGGTTACAAAATGTTCACAAGTGCGAAAGTCGGGAACCGCGCTTGAAGGTGGACCTCTAAATCTGTTTGCTAATCCATTAGTGATTTTTGTGTTTTATTCTAAATTTATTCTACCAACTTTCTTTTGTAAAACCTAAAAATCATATTATCATCTATCCACCTAGATTTTATCTTTATTATACAAACTGTAAATATGTGCGAAATTCACGGCATCGTGCGCCAAGGCGCACATCTAAATCTAGTCTGAAGGTGTATATCATGCCCCCCCACGGGGCATTTTCAGGCCATCCACCGCGACATCAGTTTTCTAACCGTCGGATAGATTTTACGGCGCATCTTAGCCATCCATTTTTTTATCCTATCGTATAAAAGAGCGTGGTGAAAACCCTAGCCGCCGCCCGCACTCCCCCAATCCCCGCACGCTAGCTTCGCCTCCTCCTCTTCGTCTCCGCTCGCGCGCCCCTGTCTCTTCGTCCCAGCCCGCGCGCCGCCTCCCCTTCCTCCTCCCTCTGCCACGATCCTTCGCGCGGCCGGCCGGCTGGAGCGGCGAACCATCGACAGGAGCGGCCTCTCCCACGATGTGCGGCTGTCCCTCGCCGTCGATTTGCCGGCCGTGTGAGCCGCTGCCCATCCACGGAGGAGGGAGGTGGTCTCCAAGGCCGCTCGCTCCAAGGGAGCTTCGGCGCCCCTGCCGTGAGCGCCATATGGGACGCGGCCACGGCCTGAAGCACCTCACCCTTCTGCTGCTCTTCCTCGTCGCAGTGCTTGATGACCCACAAGTATAGGGGGTGTATCGTAGTATCTTCGATAAGTAAGAATGTCGATCCCAACGAGGAGCAGAAGGTGTTGACAAGCAGTTTCGATGAAGGGTTCACTGTAAATGCTCACGGACAAGTATTCGGGGGTTTTGATGTAACGGATGAATAAAGTACGAGTAAGTAAAATGCGAGAGAAATAATTGCAGCGAGTGGCCCAATCCTTTTTAGCACAAAGGACAAGCCGGTTTGTTTACTTATAATGACCAAACGTTCTCGAGGACACATGGGATTTTAGTCTAGTGCTTTCGCTACATACGGTTGATTAATCTTCATTGTTTTGATAAGTGTTGTGTGGGTGAACCTGTGCTAATGTACCGCCCTTCCTAGGACTAATACATACTTGTGATTATACCCCTTGCAAGCATCCGCAACTACAAGAAAGTAATTAAGATAAATCTAACCACGGCCTTAAACTCGAGATCCCGCGATCCCTCCTGCATCGATATACCAAGGGGGTTTAGGTTTCTGTCACTCCGGCAACCCCGCAATTGGCAAACGAGTACAAGATGCATTCCCCTAGGTCCATAAATGGTGAAGTGTCGTGTAGTCGACGTTCACACGACACCACTAGAAGAATAACACCACAACTTAAATATCATAACATTGAATATTACTCAACCATAGTTCACTACTAACAATTAGACTTCACCCATGTCCTCAAGAACTAAACGAACTACTCACGAGACATCATATGGAACATGATCAGAGGTGATATGATGATGAATAACAATCTGAACATAGACCTTGGTTCAATGGTTTCACTCAATAGCATAAACAACAAGTAGAAATCGAGTATCGGGAGAGTTTCCCCTATCAAACAATCAAGATCAAACCCAAATTGCTACAGCGGTGACGATGTCCAGCGGTGGAGATGGCGGTGATGATGGTGGAGATGATGATGATGGTGATGGAGATGATGTCCAGCTCGATGGCGGTGACGATGGCGTCGATTTCCCCCTCCGGGAGGGAATTTCCCCGGCGGATTCCTGCCCGCCGGAGAGCTCTTTTCTCTCTGGTGTTCTCCGCCCCGCGAGGCGGGCTGTAACCCTTCGTGAGGATTCCTCTGTGGCTTAGGTCTTCGGGACGAAGGGTTTCGCGAAGAAAAGGAGGCGAAAGAGGCCGAGGGGGCCCCACACCACATGGTGGCGCGGCCAGGCCATGGGCCGCGCCACCCTATGGTGTGGGCCCACCCTGGGTCCACCTGGCTCCCCCTTCTGGCTTCCTCCGTCATCTGGAAAAATAGGATTTTTGGTAAAACTTCCTTCCACGAGTTGATCTTCCGAAATACTGCATCCTGACGGTGCTTTTTCCAGGAGAATCCTGGCTCCGGTGCTCGATCCCCAAATAATCATGAAACATGCAAAATAGATGAAATAACATAAGTATTGTGTCCCAATATGAAATATATCAATGAATAACAGCAAATTATGATATAAAATAGTGATGCAAATTGGACGTATCAACTCCCCCAAGCTTAGACTTCGCTTGTCCCCAAGCGAAACTGAACTCTGTAAACAGGTCCACATGTTTATGGAGTGAAGAGTCGATAAATAGAATACGAACAAGAAGCATCATATTCATCCACACAGGATATTATAGTAAACAACTTCCTCATATAACTCAACTTGAAACAAGTATAAGGTAATCACAAATAAAGGTGCATAAGAAATTATAATTGGTGATGGCAAACTTTGTTCTTGGTCAGAGAACATTTAACAGATTATATTCATCTATTGAGCAGCACTCTCATATTAAGGCTTATGGTAAATTTGCATACTCAATCATATTAATCATTGATGACTTTCAAAGCTATATTCATTCAGGTAAAACTTGTACTAAACAAGAAAGAATAAAAACATGATGAAGCAAATCACAATATAATAGTTTGATCACAACAACTCAAATGCTTGCTTGAGATGGAGGGAAATAGGTTTACCGACTCAACATAAAGTAAAAGACAGGCCCTTCGCGAGAGGAAGCAGGGATTAAATCATGTGCTAGAGCTTTTTCAGTTTTGAAACCATATAAAGAGAATAAAAGTAAAGTTTTGAGAGGTGTTTGTTGTTGTCAACGATCGGTAGCGGGTACTCTAACCCCCTTGCCAAACAAACCTCCAAAGAGCGGCTCCCATGAAGGACGTTATTTCTACCAGCAAGGTAGATCATCCCTCTTCTCTTTTGTTTACACATGTACTTAAGTTTATTTTAAGGGTGACACTCCCCCCAACCTTTGCTTACACAAGCCATGGCTAACCGAATCCTCGGGTGCCTTCCAACAATCTCATACCATGGAGGAGTGTCTATTGCAAAATTAAGTTGCTTAACGATGAATCAGGGCAAAACATGTGAAGAGAATTATTAATGAAAGTTGATTAATTGGGGCTGGGAACCCCGTTGCCAGCTCTTATGCAAAATTATAGGATAAGTGGATGAAGCCACTAGTCCTTTAGTGGAGGCTGCCTAACAAGACTGAAAGATAAAACACCACATACTTCCTCATGAGCTATAAAACATTGACACAAATAAGAAGTAATAAGTTTTGAATTGTTTAAAGGTAGCACATGAAGTATTTACTTGGAATGGCAGAAATTACCATGCATTAGGTAGGTATGGTGGACACAAATGGCATAGGTTTGGGTTCGGATTTGGATGCACGAGAAGTATTCCCTCTCGGTACGGGTCTTTGGCTAGCAAGGTTGATTAGCAAGCATAAGAGTTGAGGGAAACAAACAAATATACATGTGATAGAAACAATCATGCATCTTACTTGTAAGCACAAACAGTTTTAACTTCTAGAATACTAAGCTAAGAACTGATAAGAAAGATAATAATATCTTCTACATGTATTTCCTCTATTCTTCTTAAACTCAAAGTGTTGTTGATATTGACCATTGCTAAGTTTGCCAAAACCAAATAGATTTACTTAATGCTCCCAAAGTGGTACCAATACTAAAATCAAGATCAATCATATAGTAGAAATTGCAAACTAAAATAAGGTGTGCAATATGTAAATGATAAGACTTCTCATTAATATTCCATAACGATAACTCACACCAAGGGATACATAGACAAACTAAAGGAGAGATACTTCCACACCGCAACCCATCTTATACGATAACTTCCCTACTCATGATATGACACTACTTGATAGTAAAAAGTAAAAGGTAATGATAATGTGATACCGCGGCACTCCCCAAGCTTGGAACAAACCAAGGGGATGCCAATACCGATGATGGATTACTCCTTTGGTGATGGTGGTGATGAATCCCTCATGCGCTTCTTACAGATCTCCTTCAGCTTCAGCTTCTCAGCTTGGCAAATCTGCACTAAGTCTCGAAGAGATTCATTGTTATCCGAAGTCGGTGATGGCGAACCTGTGACGGGCATCAAGTAATATCCCAACAATCTACGGAGTCGGTAATTCTCCTCCTGGAGTATCTCCACTTCTCTTCTTAGAGCCCGATATTGATCGCAAAACTCATCGGTAGTCCGTAGGACTTCTTCCAGCGCAGGGAAAGAGTCGAGGCCGAGAGCGGGGGTAAGGGTCCACTGCAAGTTATGAGAGAAAAGAACGACGAGTATCAACGGATCCCACCAAGACTTGCTTACTCCCCACGGCTTGTTGCTCTTGCTTTGACGACACCCTTTTCACTTCTTCCTTCGAAGGCCCTTTGCCCTTGTTGTCGGAGGCCATGGTGCTCCTAGATTGAAAACATATCCTGGCAGAAACATGCTCGAAACAAAACACGTCGAGAAAACGATATACGGACCTCCGGGGGTCGGGGGATTTTATAATAAAAAATTTCAGAACAAACGGAAAGTACCGGAGTCGAACCGGAGTCGGAAAGGGGCGACGAGGCGGCCGGACCATAGGTCGGCGCGGGCCCGAGCCGGGCGCGCCGGCCTATGGTGGCACGCCCTCGTGCGTCCTTTCCACTCCGTTTCGAACTCGTAATTTTTCATATTTTCCAAAAACAACAAAAATAATGTTCGGAAAGTAAATCGCGAACTTTTCATTACCGATCTTGTTACCTATTCAAAGTCGAGTTACGGCGGATTGTCAATTTGTCCTTTGATGAAAGCCTCAGGTGTTTCCACTCGAATAATATCAACATCAACATTATAAGAATCACGTGAAATATAATGCTTGAGTCTTTGTCCATTCACCACTTGCGTAGCATTGCCTTGGAGAGAGCTAATTTTAATTGCTCTACGAACGATACACCTCCTCAACAACATATGGTCCTTCCCATTTCGAGAGTAATTTCCCTGCAAAGAATGCGAGACGAGACCGATACAATAGGACTTTATCCCCAATATTAAACTCTCTTTTGATGATCCTTCTATCATGCCATTTTTTAACTTTTTCTTTAAAGAGTTTAGCATTTTCATAAGCTTCACTTCTCCATTCATCTAGAGAACTTAATTGTAGCAACCTCTTATCACCGGCAAGTTTAGGATCTTTATTTAATTCTCTAACAGCCAGATAAGCTTTGTGTTCTAGTTCTAAAGGTAAATGACAAGCTTTTCCGTAAACCATTTTATAAGGTGACATTCCCATGGGGTTTTTATAAGCAGTTCTATAAGCCCATAGTGCGTCTTTAAATTTACTAGCCCAATTCTTTCTAGATTTATTAACAATTTTTCCCAAAATAGATTTAATTTCTCTATTTGATAATTCTACTTGACCACTAGTTTGAGGGTGATAAGCGGAAGCAATTCTATGATTAATACCATACCTAGCAAGAGTTTTTCTAAAACCTCCATGAATAAAATGAGAACCTCCATCAGTCATAATATATCTAGGTACTCCAAATCTAGGAAAAATAATATCTAAAAGCATTTTTAAAGAGGTCTCACCATCGGCACTTTTTGTAGGTATGACCTCCACCCATTTAGTAACATAATCAACGGCAACAAGTATATGCGTGTTACCTTACGAAGAGGGAAAAGGTCCCATGAAGTCAAATCCCCAACAATCAAATGGTTCAATAACAAGAGTATAATTCATAGGCATTTCATTGCGTACTGGAGATATTACCAACCCTTTGACATTCATCACAAGATAAAATAAACTTCCTTGCATCTTTGAAGAGAGTTGGCCAATAAAAACCTGATTGTAGAACCTTTGCGCGGTTCTATCTCCGGCGTGATGTCCTCCATAAGCACTTTGCCATGACATTTACTCAATATCTCTTGTTGTTCATATTCGGGAACACACCTTCGCATAATACCATCCACTCCTTCTTTATATAAGTGTGGGTCATCCCGAAATAATGCCTCAAGTCATAAAAGAATTTCCTTCTCTGTTGAGCTGAAAAGGTTGGAGGCAAGTACTTGGAAACAATAAAGTTAGCATAATCAGCATACCAAGGATCTGTCTCGCGAGCTCACCTTTATTACAGCTAATTGTTCATTTGGAAAACTATCATTAACGAGGACGAGGATCATAAGCAATATTTTCCAATCTAGACAAATTATCAGCAACAGGATTATCGGCACCTTTCCTATCTACAATATGTAAATCAAATTCTTGCAAAAGAAGTACCCATCTAATAAGCCTTGGCTTAGCATCTTTGTTTGTCATAAGGTATCTAATTGCAGCATGATCGAGTATGAATCGTAACTTTTGAATCAACAATATAAGATCTAAATTTATCACAAGCAAAGACTACAGCTAACAATTCTTTTTCAGTAGTAGCATAATTTCTTTGAGCAGCATCAAGAGTCTTGCTAGCATAATGAATAACATTTAATTTTTATCTACTCGCTGTCCAAGAACAGCGCCTACAGCAAAATCACTAGCATCACACATAATTTCAAAATGTAAATTCCAATCAGGAGGTTCAACTATAGGAGCAGTTGTTAAGGCTTTCTTTAGGGTTTCAAAAGCTTCCTTACAATCATCATCAAAAACAAAAGGTACATCTTTTTGAAGAAGATTAGTAAGAGGTTTTGAAATCTTGGAGAAATCTTTAATAAATCTCCTATAAAATCCAGCATGTCCAAGAACACTACGAATACCTTTAACATCCCTTGGATAGGGCATCTTCTCAATAGCTTCAACTTTAGCTCTATCAACTTCAATACCTCTCTCAGAAATTTTATGTCCCAATACAATTCCTTCATTAACCATAAAGTGGCATTTCTCCCAATTAAGAACAAGGTTAGTTTCTTCACATCTCTGCAAAACTTTATCAAGGTTTCGCAAGCAACTATCAAAAGAATTCCCGTAGACAGAAAAATCATCCATGAATACCTCCACAATACTCTCACAAAAGCCATGAAAAATAGCAGACATGCATCTTTGAAAAGTAGCAGGAGCATTACATAAACCAAAAGGCATACGCCTATAAGCATAAGTTCCATAGGGACAAGTAAAAGTGGTTTTCTCTTGATCTTTAGCTTTAACAGCAATTTGTGAAAATCCAGAATAACCATCAAGAAAACAAAAATGAGTATTTTTAGATAACCTTTCTAGCATTTGATCAATAAATGGTAAAGGGTAATGATCTTTCTTAGTAACCTTATTAACTTTTCGATAATCAATGCACATTCTATACCCTACAACTACTCTTTGAGGTATGAGCTCATCATTATCATTAGGCACAACAATCATTCCTCCTTTCTTAGGAACACAATGCACAGGACTAACCCATCTACTATCAGCAATAGGATATATAATACCAGCTTCAAGAAGTCGTAATACCTCATTTATTACCACATCCTTCATCTTGGGAATTAGACGACGCTGAGGTTCAACAACAGGCTTCGCATCCTCTTCCATATTAATGGCATGTTGGCAAATAGAGGGAGAAATCCCCTTCAAGTCATCAAGAGTATAGCCAATAGCACCTCGGTGTTTCTTCAATATTTGCAATAATCTTTCTTCTTCAAACTCTGTAAGCTTAGAACTAATAATAACGGGATATATTTTCTTATCATCAATATGAGCATATTTAAGATTATCGAGGCAAAGGCTTTAAATCAAAAACAGGATCTTCCTTTGGTGGCGGTGTTGTACCCAAGTCTTCCACCGGTAAATCATGCTTGAGAATAGGTTGGCGAAGAAAAATCTCCTCAAGCTCATCTCTTTCTTTCCTAAAAACTTCACTCTCGCTATCCTCCAAATGTTGCTGCAAAGGATTATTAGGAACAAGAACAATAGATGCACACTGCTCCATTTTAAAATCATTACTAGGCAAATCAGCTTTATAAGGAATTTTAGTAAATTTAGAAAAGTTAAACTCATAAGATTCACCAGCGAATTTAGTCAAAATTTTCTCTTTCTTGCAATCTATAATAGCTCCACAAGTATTTAGAAAAGGTCTACCAAAAATGATAGGACAATAATCACTAGCAGCAGAACCAAGTACCAAAAAGTCAGCAGGATATTTAATCTTACCACATAGAACTTCCACATCTCGAACAATACCAATTGGAGAAATAGTTTCTCTATTATCCAGCTGAATAACCACATCAATATCTTCAAGTTCACAAGAATCAATTTCGTGCATAATCTCCGTGTAAAGCTCATAAGGTATAGCACTAACACTTGCACCAATATCACATAAACCATAATAGCAATGATCACCAATTCTAACGAGATAGCATAGGAACACTAGCTTGTTTGGGTTTATTAGGATGTGAAACAATATTAGATGCATCTTCACGGAAAATAATATGACCATCCTCCACATTTTCAGTCACAAGATCTTTAACAATTGCAACGAGCAGGTTCAACTTTTATTTGTTCTTCGGGTTCTCTAGGTTTCTTTTCACTTTTATGAACCGCACTATTTATAACGAGTACTCCCTCATTTTAGCGGGAAAAGGAGTTTTTTCAATATAAGCTTCGGGAATAACACGATCGGCAGTTTCAACTACAACACACTTATTAATAGATGAATCAATTTTATCTTTATACGGTTCATGATACTTATCAAAATTCTTCTTAGGCAATTCATAATGAGAGGCAAAAGCTTTATAAAGATTTGCAGCAACTTGAGAATCAAGACCATATGTAGCACTCATATTACGAAATGTATCGAGTATCCATAAAAGCTTCAATGCATTTATAATCATAAATTATACACGATTCTCTATCTTTGTCGTTCTCCCAACCTTCAGTATTTTCTTGGATCCGATCAAGAAGGTCCCTTTTAAACTCTTCTTTGTTGCGTGTAAATGATCCAGAACAAGAAGTATCCAGCAAGGTCTTGTCTTGAAAAGAAAGTCTTGCGTAGAAATTATCAATAATAACATTACCAGGAAGCTCATGAATGGGGCATTTGAGCATTAAAGACTTCAATCTCCCCCAAGCTTGGGCAATACTCTCTCCATCATGAGGCCAGAAGTTATATATGCGGTTCCGATCTTTGTGAATTTCACTTGGAGGATAAAATTTGGAATAGAATAAAGGCACAATGTCCTCCCAATCAAGAGAATCACCATTCTTCGAGCAATTTATACCAATGCGCCGCTTTACCGGACAGCGATATAGAGAATAGTTTCTTCCTAACTTCATTCATAGCAATACCTGCACATTTGAAAAACCCGCATAATTCATGCAAAAACAATAAATGATCACCGGGATGGACGGTTCCATCCCCTTCATAGCGGTTATCCATAACATGTTCAATAATTTTCGTAGGTATTTTATATGGTATTACTTCCTCACCCGGCGCCTCATCCACTACCGTTGCAGTAGTAGTAGATTTCCCAAATAGAAATTGAAGAGAAGATCTCTCCATAATGACTTATAGCAGCAGGCAGAAATAAAATCAGCACAAACAGTAAAGGTTTTCCTTACCAATTCCACTTACCAATAGCGCTTCACTCCCCGGCAACGGCGCCAGAAAATAGTCTTGATGACCCACAAGTATAGGGGGTGTATCGTAGTATCTTCGATAAGTAAGAATGTCGATCCCAACGAGGAGCGAGAAGGTGTTGACAAGCGGTTTCGATGAAGGGTTCACCGTAAATGCTCACGGACAAGTATTCGGGGGTTTTGATGTAACGGATGAATAAAGTACGAGTAAGTAAAATGCGAGAGAAATAATTGCAGCGAGTGGCCCAATCCTTTTTAGCACAAAGGACAAGCCGGTTTGTTTACTTATAATGACCAAACGTTCTCGAGGACACATGGGATTTTAGTCTAGTGCTTTCGCTACATACGAGTTGATTAATCTTCATTGTTTTGATAAGTGTTGTGTGGGTGAACCTGTGCTAATGTACCGCCCTTCCTAGGACTAATACATACTTGTGATTATACCCCTTGCAAGCATCCGCAACTACAAGAAAGTAATTAAGATAAATCTAACCACATCCTTAAACTGCGAGATCCTGCGATCCCTCCTCGCATCGATATACCAACGGGGGTTTAGGTTTATGTCACTCCGGCAACCCCGCAATTGGCAAACAAGTACAAGATGCATTCCCCTAGGCCCATAAATGGTGAAGTGTCGTGTAGTCGACGTTCACACGACACCACTAGAAGAATAACACCACAACTTAAATATCATAACATTGAATATTACTCAACCATAGTTCACTACTAACAATTAGACTTCACCCATGTCCTCAAGAACTAAACGAACTACTCACGAGACATCATATGGAACATGATCAGAGGTGATATGATGATGAATAAAAATCTGAACATAGACCTTGGTTCAATGGTTTCACTCAATAGCATAAACAACAAGTAGAAATCAGTACGGGAGAGTTTCCCCTATCAAACAATCAAGATCAAACCCAAATTGCTACAGCGGTGACGATGTCCAGCGGTGGAGATGGCGGTGATGATGGTGGAGATGATGATGATGGTGATGGAGATGATGTCCAGCTCGATGGCGGTGACGATGGCGTCGATTTCCCCTCCGGGAGGGAATTTCCCCGGCGGATTCCTGCCCGCCGGAGAGCTTTTTCTCTCTGGTGTTCTCCGCCCCGCGAGGCGGGCTGTAACCCTTCGTGAGGATTCCTCTGTGGCTTAGGTCTTCGGGACGAAGGGTTTCGCGAAGAAAAGGAGGCGAAAGAGGCCGAGGGGGCCCCACACCACATGGTGGCGCGGCCGGGCCATGGGCCGCGCCACCCTATGGTGTGGGCCCACCCGGGTCCACCCGGCTCCCCTTCGGCTTCCTCCGTCATCCGGAAAAATAGGATTTTTGGTAAAACTTCCTTCCACAGTTGATCTTCCGAAATATTGCATCCCGACGGTGCTTTTTCCGAGCAGAATCTCGGCTCCGGTGCTCGATCCCCAAATAATCATGAAACATGCAAAATAGATGAAATAACATAAGTATTGTGTCCCAATATGAAATATATCAATGAATAACAGCAAATTATGATATAAAATAGTGATGCAAATTGGACGTATCAGTGCTCTCCTCCGTCGCCTCCTCCTCCCGCCACCGTCGCGCCCCCGAGGTAAGCCATGTATACCGCGCTCGCGCGCACGGGCTCCGATGCCTCCACCCCTCGCCCCCGTGAAACCTAACCCTACCTTCATCCTCCGCCGCCATTCCCAGGTACCCACGAAGGAGGCTCCGGATTCAAGCTGCAGCACCGTCACTGGGTCACCTGCCGGCTTAGCCTCTTCATCCTCTCCGTCATCGATGCACAGGGTAGTTGCTAGATACCTTCTCTGGCAGCACCACGATTTTTGTTTTGCTTCAAAGATTACAGTGCTTATTATTAATATGTAGACTTTATTTACATATCATTGACTTTTTATTTTGCATTTCTCTGCTACTCTCTTCCAATTGCACAGGCAATCTCCACATCACAGGTTACGTATAGAATTGAAAATCATGGATTTTGTCACCCAGCCATAATCGGCCATCTTGCGCTGCAGCCCTCCCTGACCACCTGAGGTGAGGTACACATAAGTTTGGGTCCCAATTATTTTGTCTAGAGCTTATTCAGTTCAGCTCATCGGTGGAAGATGTTGAGCTGACTTGTATTAGTGGCCAGTATGTACTGCGTTACATGTGCAGAGTATATTTAGTTCAACTACTCATCGGTACCAGCATAAATCTTTTTCGTGTGGTTTTCTGGATTATAAGATTGAGCATGGAGTGTGTCTTGGGAGAGACTTGACCACAGAGTTTGTTAGATTTGACTTTGTCCCTTTCTAATTTTGTTTGATTTAGCTCTTATTGGTCCCTTATGTTCTTTGCTATTATATTACAGCATTAGTGACCTCGCCGGTACCAGCAGCTAGATCGTCATCTAGGTTCTTTCCTACTGTCTCCAGACCACATACACCACAATGGACTGTCGAGAGATCAGGGGCAGCGAGATGCAGCCTACAGGTACTGTTCTTTCCCCATCTGTGAAGTACTGATGCTCTTTACCTATTTTGGAAGGTGGACAAATTCAGTTCAGCAAATTATGGCGATATTTCCTTATCTGAAAAGGTGCTTATGAGAATTTGCCTAAAAAAACACTACTTAACTTTGCCACTAAATATACTCTACACCTGTACATATTGCCTATACGACTTGCAACAACTATGCAGAACATAGAAATTAGGTCCAATTATTTTTGATAAGCTATCTAATGAGGTTTGATTTCTTACAAAAGGTCCATTAGTTCGAGGAGGTTGGTCCCTAACAACAGAGGCAGCGATTCAGTCGGCCTGAAGGACATCAACAACAATGGGAGCATTTGTGTCGAAATTTTGAAGGACGAAAGGAGCTCTACTCTAACTATTTCCAAGCCATTGAAGGTGTGTTCTTTTTTGAGTGGTCCTTTGCAAATGCCAATAAGAAAGGGCAACCTATACATTTAATCTGGAATAAGAACTTCACTTATAGTACATTCATGTTTTCATTTTGCTCAATAACTAGCACTTTTTTTAATTATTCTACACTATTGGCAGAATAGGGAAGGCCTCCAGTTCAGTTACTTATAGAGATGGCTGATAATTAATGAGTTTTGAAGGCCCAGTTCAGTTACTTACAAAGCTGACTGAAAAATGAGGAGTTTTACAATGGTTTTCATCATAAACAAGGAGTTTTTAATGTGGTTTTCATCATAACATGGTAAGCACGGAGCAATTTCTTGGAAGTTGTTGGTACCCTGTATTTTGCTGCCTCTGTTAGGCCTTTCATACATATCACTTATATATCTACATTGTATTGCAAACAATTGTATTGTCAAATGTGGGTAAAAATTACCGAACGAGCAACGGACTCCTTTAACTCTTCATGGTACTAGCAGGGTCTGAGTTGAGCTAAAATATACTGTTTTATGTTTGGCATGGAATTTAGTAGGTTCCCAGTTAACCCACTTTGTTGGGTCTTGCTTTCACAATGGATTAGATGTAGCCATCTAACTTGTCTTTTAAATTAAATTAACACATATTTTTGTATTTGTACCTTTATAAACATGTTTATTTGTCTAGGTTTTTTGCAATCAACGTGTTGTATAAAAATGGTGTGTCATGCGATAGCATCGGCCCATTTGGGATGTGTGGCAGAGGCATTTCAGTACCGCTAGGTGCTATCCACCTGATGCATATATAAATGATGAGGGCTTTCACAGAACTATCATATGGTGTTTGTAATGCCGCATCAAAGGTACATTTTCAAATAAAACGTCACGACTTATACCTTGGCTGCCTTGAGAATTTGCTGATTCTTCTTTCTCGAAATTTTAGGAGTCACGCCACACCTAAAGCATTGTTTGCTGGCCCATCTCTATGCTATACTTCAATGTGACCACAAGCAGTGAAGCAAGTTAGGTTGAAGTTAAATTCGAGAGGATAGCTCAAACAATGTTACTACTAAAGAAGTAATGAGCCATATTTTGTTTAGTTAATTTCGCAAGTGATTGGACTGTATCTTCATTTAAGTTCATGAAGTGCTTAATATTTCGGGGTGCTGCTTGATGCACATGGTTTCATGATGAAGCTTATCAGTAGCATTTTTTTGATTGCAGAGAAGGAAAATGGTCACTAGAAGGCTCAGATCGTTTAGGTTCTCCTCCCAGGTTCTCTCTCAAGATCCCATCTTTCTACATAGATTCGGGAAAGAAGATCACAACGGTGGCTTGCCCGGTAACAGACTCGAGGAAAGACGTAGATTGAGCTCTTAACTTGGTGGATTTACTTAATGCACTAACACTCACATGTATGTGTTATCTATAATTTCACCTCTAAGCTTTGAACTTGAAGCTGTATTGAAGTTGGATAGATATCTGTGCAGGTAGTTTTCCCAACATATGGGGTTGTATAGCCAGATTACTTTTTTGTAACTTTTTCAGTTAATTCATATGGAATGAGCAGCCTGATATCTCTGTTAATGCTTCATTGTCTTTTTAGTAAAATGTAATTAGTTAACTGGAATTAAGTATAAGCTGCAAACGATAATTTTGAATGAGGAATGCCATGCTTAGGATGAAGCTATTGATTAAAATATTATGTATTTCTTTATCAGTTGCCAAGGAAGTCTCGGATTTATTAATGGGTGTTGGAGATGGTGCTAACACTCTGATCGATGCCAGTGACCTATTGATACTATATATATATATAATTATCAACACCTATGTTACAATTCCAATGCATATGGTTGTTCAGTTTCTATTACTCCAGTCATGTACTCTTTTTAATTTTGATTTGTGAGATTCAGTTTTGGTTGTAATGATTAATCTTAATTGTGATGCATTTGGTTGCATGATTAAGCTTATCAGTAGAATTTTTTTGATTGCGGAGAAGAAGGAAAATTGATCGCTAGAAGGCTCAGATCGTTCAGTTTCCTCCTCCCAGGTTCTCTCTCAAGATCCCATCTTGCTGCATAAACTCGGGAAATAAGGTCACAACGGTGGCTTACCCGGTAATATATTCTTGGCTCCTGCTAATTTACATGTTGTACTACTAAAACTTCCATTATCTAGGTGTAGCAGATTTTGGAAGCTCTGTTCGAGTGGGAAGAGACATGGAGGAAACATTAAATGGTATATGCTCCTTATTATTTACTAAAATCATTTCCTTACTGTTATTTCACTAGGATTATTTCTTCCTTTTTTGTTACCACAATTGGTTATTTGTCATTTGAAATTAGATTCAGAATAATCTAAATTTTTTCATTATGTGAACCACCTGGTTCTCAATTTCTCCATGTTTTCCTAGAGGTGCTAAAGTCTTGGTGATTTTGGTTTGGTGTATTAGCATTGGATAAAACAAGAATTTTAATTTTATATATCTTTAAAAGGTTTGGCTGTTTATGAACAACTAATAACTCTAGGTCTTTAACTGTGATAGCCGGGGAATATTTTACATCTTCACCATTGAGAAGATACCTGCAATACCAGTATTTTGTTATCTCCAAGAAAGCCTAGCTCTCACCAATGAGAATGACACTTGGGTCTTGGAAAACTCCAGGTATTTGCACCTCTAAGGTATATATAGAGTTCAAACTGGACACTATATCACCCTTATAAGTTTTCATTTGTTATGGAAATCATGCAGTCATATTCAAACAAGGTTTTTTAGCTTTTACTTATGCATAGGCTTAATAGAAGAGACTTGTTGCGGTGTATGACCTCTTTTTTAAAAAAAATTATAGATGTGTATTGCACATTGAACTCAAAACAGAGACATGAGATCATTGGTTCTTTCAAAATCTTTGTTTGCCTTGTTATGCTAGAACTTTGCCTGGACATGCTAGAAATATTGTTGTTCAGATTTGACATCCACAGACTTCGTACTGTGGCTCTTCATCACACAGTTTCGCAGGGCAGCCGATGACATGTCGTTTCATGTTTGACTCGCCACCGAGCACTTCCTCGATTGAGTGGCCTATTGTTTCTTATCTATGATAGAGGAGCTGCTACTGATGCTCAAGTAGTGTTCAAACGAAGGTAAATAACTCCCATCCCTAAGACATTCTTTACTTTACTTTAACGAAGCAATTAGTCCTTTTTTGGTTTGATGGCTCCAAATAGTTTGTGTTTCATTTTTTTCCACCGTTTCCTGAATGATGTGGAGTATTTTCTGATTTGTACTACACATAATATCATATATCCAGATGCCTTCATAGTTGCATTCTGTCATACCCAGCCAAAATATCATCAAGATTGTTTGTTTAGTTGGTCGGCAGTTATCGACACCGAAGAAGGTAGTAGCAGTGTCCGCTTAAAAATATTTTCGCAGTATGCCTCAATACCATTACTACTTCTGCTGTGATTCTTTTTCTATTGGATAAACATAGGAATCAATACCGAGAATTGAATTGTAGATAGATCCAATGAATTTTCACCATTCAAGTTTACATTCTTGAACCTGTTGTATAGTCACTAACATAAATGACTATTACTGCATTATGATCTCAAAGTGAGCACCTTATTGTGGAGGCGGAGGAAACGACTGGCAGTTTGTGCAAAAGAGGAGTTAAGCGAATAGATTTAGTCCAGAGGAAAAACTTAAGATTTTGCTGAACTAAAAAGTAGTAAACATGCTTTCCTTTCATGTCTGACAATATTTAGAACGCTGAAGAGACCAGAGGTACCATACAAGAAATACATTTATCCTTTCTGTTTTCTGCGTATTTTCTCTTTATTGTTTGTATTTTTCTTTTCCTGAAGCTACAGGTCAGGCTGTATGCTTCTATGGATACAGAAAGTTGGAATGTGTTTTGCTCTTGCAGTCTTAATTTTCCCTTTTATTGTTTGTATTTTTCTTTTCCTGAAGCTACAGGTCAGGCTGTATGCTTCTATGGGTACAGAAAGTTGGAATGTGCTTTGCTCTTGCAGTCTTAATTTTACCAGGTGTAGCCTTGAAGGATTCCTTGCACATTCGGTGGAAACTGAGCAAACTTGAACATCCAAGTGAACTAAGTACAATGATACTGTTTGGTTCGTTTGTATAGTTTAGATGCTCAGCTTGTGTACAAGAAAATTCAACTGTGTATTCCCTTTGCTGTCTCTATGATTCTTTTCATTAAAGCATGATTTGGTTTCAGAATTTAGATATTAGTTTCACTTATTCGTAGGATCAAGAGAGCTGCTTCTTTTTGAGAACATTGAATGAAAACATCGACTTGTTGTGCTGAGTCTTTCGGTAGAAAAGTTGAGCAATCACCATTACTTCGACAACATGTAAATGGCGTGGTTTTGTTGAAGTTTGAACAAAAAGCAAGCCCCAAACTTGATTCTCCATGTATTGTTTTGTTGACATCAACAGTGGGTTGCTTTCGGAGCTACCATCTCTCTCAAGCCTCAAGGAAGTTGTACTCCCAGGTCTCTGCTCTAACTCTACATTGGCCTTTGCCTACTGATGCGCGCAAAGAGAACATAACTGACTGCATTTAATCAACCAAGAATAGAAATCAAAGTGCTCCTCAGTACTCCTTGTCAGCCAGAAGTACTTGCCGCCGTCCGCTTTCCTTCTGTCGACGGCGTCTCCATCTTGCCCCTCCCTAAGGCCCTCCACAGCGTATGGAAATATCGATGCCCAAACGCTTTTTGAGGCATCGGTGGTCGATGCCCTCCGCTGCCCAGGCGGTGCCCGAAGAAAATTTCTGGGAATCGGAGCAGCGAGAAGAACCGATGCCCCAACTCATCAACTATTAAACTATTGGGATCAATGACTGAGAACTGCAGCTGGGAATGAGAGAACTCATGTGAAAGGAAGGTGAAGACTGTTGTGCCAAGTTTTTTATACTAATTATGGGTCCCATATTGTTCATTTTGGGAACCAACACGCTGTGTGATCGGAGCCTCAATTATTTTTCAGAGCACCGGTCATGACGTGGCAAACTTTACAGGTTTTGGGCATCGGCTACATTGTGGAAGGCCTAATACTCCCCGTGGCACTCATCCATAGCATCCACTGCTGGGCTAGGGCTGGGCTAGGGCTGGGCAGCAGGACCATGTAGTATGACATGTAGTATTATTGATGATTTACATAGTGTTTCACCTATCAAGATAGTTTGTTTTTCCATTTGATGTTTTATTACCCCAAAATATTCATCTATTTTCCTGATTATATAGAAGTGTTTGATACTTCATTCGTGATTGCTTGTGTTTTATCCTAATTTCAATCTATTGATTTTTTTTTGTAAAACCTAAAAACAATGTTATCATTTTCCCAGCCGATTTTTATCTGTCGGTACATAAACTGTAAATCGGTGCGAATTTTACGGGGTCGGGCGCCAAGGGCACCCCGAAACTGAGTTCTGCATGTGTAAAGCTGCATGTGGGCACTGTCCATAAGATTTTTCCACTCCGTTTATGATTTCGTCTGATTTTTTACTAATGTCGTCATGTCAACTTTTTTTTGTGAAACCTAAAAAACATATTATCATTTTTGCCTATATTTTATCGTTGATATATAAAACTTAAATCAGGACAAATTTCACAGGGTCGTGCGCCAAGGCGCATATCTAAATCTAGTTGAGTGTAAAATCGGTGTGGACACAGCAACACCTCGGCCTGTTAACCATCTTTCCGAAAGCAACAACCGAGGCCCAATTCCTGCTGCAGGACACCTCGACTCCTCGTTATTTATTTAGTACCACCTCGCTAACCGACGCAATTACAGAGCAGCTTAAATACCCGGCTTGCTAGAAGTCTACCACCGAGCTGAGTAGCGCTGGCTTGTAACCCGAGCGAGGGTAATTAAGGTGGTGTTGGATGCCTGGGCCTGGTTGGCACGATCTTGCGGCCCGCCCGTTCCAAGCTGCGTAGTGCGCCAGGGGGGTGCTGTACGCCGAACTGGTCGGTGCGGACCAGGCGCCGCATACCCCCCGGCGGGTTGTTGGGCCGGCCCAACATTGTCACTCTTTTTTTGTTTCTTTTGCTTTTTTGTTTTTTCTGTTCTATTTTTCTTTTTACGTTTTTTAAATTTAAAAGCTGATTCTTTTTAGACCGGATTTTTAATTTATTTTCGTTTTTCTGAAATTTAAATATTTTTAAATTTGAACATTTTTTAGATTGGAACAAATTTTAAAATGGAATAAAAAAAATAAAATTTATTATTTTTATATATGAACAATTTTCGAATTTGAACATTTTTTTATTTGAACAATTTTCGCATTTGAACAATTTTTTTATTTGAACAATTTTCGCATTTGAACATTTTTTTTATTTGAACACTTTTCGAATTTGAATTTTCTCGAATATTTGAGATAAAACATTTTACATTTAAATTAAAAAAATTAAATCTTAAGAACAAAAAAACAGAAAAGAAAAAGAAACAGAAAATAAAAAGAAACAAAAAAGAAAAAAAAAGGAATGAAAAAGAAAACAGAAATGAAAAAGAAAAGAACAGAAAAAAGATCTCAAAAAAAGAAAACGGCCAAGTGGCCCAATACCCGAACTGGGCCGGCCCGTACCGTGCGCGGGGGTGTGCGGCGCGCGGTACGCGCCGACCTGGTCGGTGTATAGGAAATCCGTGCGCCAGGGGGCTCGAGCGAAGGCTCCTGGGCCTCACGGTTGCATAATGCGGCGGGCACTGCGTGAGGCTGGTTTCACAGAGCAGCGAGTACCGCCCGCTTCCGGCGGTGGGAGGATTACGGGCCGCTGTGCTCCAGGCCCGCTCTGGCCCATGCGACTGCCCTGGCAGACCATCATCTTTTTTTTAGTGTTTTTATTCTGCTGCAGACGATCCTCTGCCTGTCCGTCAGATGAGAGAAGTTTTTGTCATCGTCACCGCCGAGTTTACATGTTATTTCTGGGCAGTTAAGTTCCCAACCATCGCATCGAGTCTTGAGGGAAAGTTTAGGATAGGCAAAATCTTAATTGCAGTGTTCCGAGTTAATCAGACACAATACTGCATTTTGTTCTCACGCAGTCACGCTTGTCTTTTTCAGTACCTAGCAGTTTATAGTATACTACTGCTTGAACGGCCATTCACATTTCTTTCTCTCTGAAAGTTCAAGATGGGCAGAGGAGATTCCGAAATATATACTTCAACTGAATAAGTCCATCTGAAAGCACCTGGACAAGACAAACAAAGATACAATTCGACAAAGCATGCAAACAATTCACAGAGGATTCCTCCACTGGTTTTTTTGAATGGTTCCTCCATAACTGCATGCGGTTCCTATAAATCAAATCAACAAAGTTTTTTATTTCTGAAAAATTACATCATAAATTAGCGCAGCGCAGAAACTCATCCAACACAACACTTTTTATCAGCCAGGTCCGCTCTGGCACATGCGCCTGCCCTGGCAAACAACCATTTTTTTCCCTTATCCAACACAGCAGTTTTCATTTTGCCACCGGCTCAACAGGGTGTCGTGCTGAAAGTCTTATGCCTGTCAGTCAGACGATAAAGCTTTTGTGTGGGACAGTCCTCATCCATGAACATGAGTAAGTTGGAAAATCACTCCCCCAAAGAATCGTCAGCATCCACAATACAATGTTGACTATGTTATAGAGAAATGGCATATGGTTGACCTTAAGCCGTAACCTGCAGTAAACTTTTACACAGAGTCGTGAGGCATGGAAGAAAAATGAGATTTAAACAAGCAGTCAGAAATTTACCAAAACAGTTTGACCATTATGAGTTAAAAAAAAACTAGCTGGTGACTAGTTTAGACAATGTGTAACCTTGTAATATCATATCGGAACGTTCAGTAACAATAAAATTTTAGAGGATAGAGTCCTAATGCACAGGGGCAAATGACTAAACAAAAGTTCCAGAACAGGAAAGCGTCACAGTGGTTAGCAAAATGTAAATGCCGCACAACTGCCCTGGCGGTCGAAACAAGAAGAGAAACGGAATATGTGAAAAACGATGAATAGGCCCCTGAAGTGTTCTGAATAAACAGTAGGTGAAGATTAATTCAAATATAAATAAATCCTCTTTCTGAAAAAAAAAACAAATATACAGAAAACCATGCAGCACTATAGAAATGGAGGTTTGCAGTGAAAAGCGATAATGGAATAGGGGAGGAACATGGGCAGGCATACACCTCGTCAGCATCAGAGTTAGAGTCAGCGGTCAGCACATGCTGGGAGGTGCCTCTTCAGAAACTTCTTCATGCTCGATTCTGTTTCTTCGTGCTGGAACTCTGGTGCTTGAATGCGTTTGATCGCAATAGAGGAGAGCAAGTGGAAATACTCCCCACCTTCTCTGCAACGCCTTTGCAACTCGGGGCTGCCAGTTATCATCAGGGATCTGATGGCAGGGGGCCACTGGACGGGACCCAGCTGGAATTTTTCTCCACCTGGGCCTTGAATCTGCAAGCGCTCAAGGGAAGCAAGGTGATTCATACCATCTGGTAGATCTTTCAGGTCATAGCAGCGATCCACATAGAGAACTGTCACCTTCATTAGATCTCCGAGGTTTGAAGGTAGTGCCACAAGATTTTTGCACTGGCTAATCTTCAATTCCTCAAGCAGGCAACTTGGGAAGCTCCAGTAAACTGCGACATTGGCAAATATGTAACTTCTCCAGATGGGGCAGCGGCAGGGTCTCCTCAGAAGATGAACCCCTCCCTTCCAGGTTGGTACACAAAGAAATATGCAGAAAGCTGAGGCGAACCAAGCTCTGGAACTGAGGAACTCCTCCATTGGCCAACGGACAAGGTTGCTGCATTGTTGAAGCCACAATTCTTGTTGGAGCTGCCCTTGGTGAGGTCGCTTCAGGATTTGCTTCTTCCTCCCTCTGGCCCATTGCTCTTGGTGAGGTCGCTTCAGGGGTCACAGACGGATTGGACGAAACTTTGGTCGGGGGAGCGCCGAAGTTCTAGCTATCTCCCCGGTAGGCACACCCGGGGTTCGGCGATTTTTAGAGAAAAACGTTCCTGGATGGCAAATTTCATGCATAATTCGGCGTTTTTGACCACTTTTGTCAAAATTTAGCTTATTTTTACAAATAAACGTTACAGTTTAACAAAATAAGACAAGTTTTCAAATAAATCAAATGGAAACTAGTTGGTGTGTTGCCTCGAAGCGTCCATAAGTGCTCCACCAGATCATCCTGCAGCTGTTGATGCATTGTGGAGTCTCGAATCTACTAACGCATAGCGATGAACGCAGCCCACGATGCCGGCACTCGGTGGTCGGTCGTGCAAGAGGACCCTCTCCGTCATATGGTGCAGCTTGTTCGCTCGGAGGGACCGGATGCTTCCGCTCATCCTCGATAATCATGTTGTGTAAGCACACACAACAGTTCATCACCTCCCACAGCTGATCTTTCGACCAAGTCAAAGCGGGGAACCGAACTACAGAAAATCTCTGCTGGAGGACACCAAATGCATGCTCGACATCCTTTCGGCAAGCTTCTTGTTCCTTGGAAAACTGCTGCTCTTTCGAAAGACCGGGATTTGAGATAGTCTTCACAAATGTTGCTCACTTTGGATAGATACCGTCTGCAAGATAGTATCCCTTGTTGTAGTGCCGGCCATTGATCACAAAATTAACCGGGGGAGCATGACCCTCAACAAGCTTGGAGAAGACCGGCGAGCACTGCAAGACGTTGAGGTCGTTGTTAGATCCCGGCATACCAAAGATGGAGTGCCAAATCCAGAGATCATAGGTAGCCACTGCCTCAAGTATCACAGTGCAGCCTTTTTTGTGACCCTTGTACATTCCCTGCCAGGCAAACGGATAGTTCTTCCATTTCCAATGCATGCAGTCAATGCTTCCAAGCATCCCTGGAAATCCTCGAGCTTTATTGACAGCGAGGATCTTAGCAGTGTCTTCGACAGTCGGTGATCTCAAGTAGAAGTCCCCGAACACCGCTATCACCGTCCTGCGAACCGGTAGAAACAATCAAGGGCGGTGGACTCGCCATCCGAAGATAGTCATCTGCAGAATCACCAGGAGCTCCATATGCCAGCATTCGCATAGCCACCGTGCACTTTTGAAGGGCGGAAAACCCTGCCATGCCGGTGCAATCCAACTTGCATCTGAAATAGGAGTCGTAGTCTCGAAGGGCATACACAATTTTCAGGAAGAGCTTCCGGCTCATCCCGAAACGATGCCTGAAAACACAGCCTCACCGTGCAATGGATCGTCGGCGAAGTAGTCGGCGTAGAGCTGTTGCCTGCCAAAACTCACCGGCGAGCAGTGGTTAAGCAACACGAAGAGCCGGGAGGCTCCCAAGGCCGCTTAGTGGACCCTGGCACCTCGCGTCGTCCCGCAAGTTTCCTGCACACGTCCCGGCGGTTGCAAGGGCGTGCCACCGACCTAGACCCGATCGAAAGGTGTTAGATTGCTTCGATTGTTCCCGCATGGTAGACACGTAAACATTAAATACGAACCCTATCGGCTCTCGAGTTGCCTCGTGGATCGGCTCAAAGAGCCGATCGCCCCATGGTTCACGTTGGATTTGCAATGACATGGGGATCCTGCTTGATCAAAACAAAGCTAAACCAATCTACGACGGTTTAGGGTTTTCACCGCATAACCGGAACGTCCTACGCGTAGTTGGGCCTAGCGGATACGAAAGATGATGCAAACTATCCCTAGAAGAGGCCTAAAAACCAACATTACGTCAATTCCTGGAACATCCCTTATAGGAACGGTAAACAACACCTAACGCACTACCGGATCGTCCAACCCCAGCATAAGGCCTAATCATGCAGATATTAAACTAATCCTTGAAGAACAAGGAGCAACTATAACAGATCGGATCTACTAGGTGTAAGGGCAGCTAGGTGTCGAGGGACGGCATTGCTAAGCAGATATGCATAAGAAAAGCATCAATGCAAGCCCCAAAACACCTAAGATAGGTAGTGCTACTCGTCATCAACAACGCTTCAAACACGAGTAACACAAGGTAGACGAATAAACGTGTATCGCCTAGATCGCAAGATGCGATCTAGGCAGCATGATGCTTACCCGGAAGGAAACCCTCGAAAGAAGGGGTGGCGATGCGCCTGGTTTGTGTTTGTTGTGAACGTGATTGTTGTTTATTTCATAAACCCTAGATACATATTTATAGTCCGGGGACTTTCTAATTCAGGCGTGCACCTAACCGTGCACGGGTTAAACTCTAACTTCTAAACTCAGATGCGATCTACTATAATACAGATACACGGGCAATCTAGCCCAAACTCTTCGTGTAAGGCCGCTTCAAAGATGCTTCACGCGTAATCTTCTAAGCCCATCTCACTTACGGCCTATCTCCTGATTTGGCCAAAATCTGGTGATAACACATGCCCCCTGGTTTTGGTAATGATAATTTCAAAACCATTCTGTTTTTCCTTCGAAGGGTCATGTCGTGGCAGAGCAGAACCGTCGTACTATTCTTCATCATGACGACTTGCCTTCCCAACTTCTCTGCACGATTTGACAGTTTTGGCATCATGTCCTCGAGAACCGCCATGGCATTAAATCTCCACTACAACCCCTTTATTTATCTGTGCCGAACGGTTCGCCACTTCATCCCCCTGCTCTGTTCTGTCCACCAACACCCAAAAAACCCTCCTCCCCTGTAGCCGACGATGAGGCCAGCGAGGATTAGCAATGTAGGATTAGTAGTCCCTGAGCAATCGGCTCTTCTTTTGTTCTTCCTTTCTTGAGCAATCGGCTCTTCATTGTAAAAATCCTCTCTTATTAATGAAGAAGACTTTTCTCAGCTGATTATGTCCCTTTTCCAACTTTGCCGATTAAAGTGACTCAACACACTAAGAACCGATGGCAAAGCATCGGCCCTTGCCATAAAAGGCGAGCAAGACCAACTCTATCGTCTTTTCAAATGGTGACCTGCGACCTATCTGAAGGAGCAAAACTCAAATCCCCAAATCGCCGCTTGAACAGATCCAACCCACGGCCATATGAACCTCAGATGTCAATCATGCAGGTTTGCAGCTGCAGCGGACCCAAGGGTAATATCACCTAATGCCCATGCTATGGTCTCCTTCCAGCAACTCTGGTGATCTTCTTCTGCAACAACCCACCACTTCCGAAGAGGTTTATGATGTAGGGTCAACCGATGACACTCCAATCAGCTTCCTAAAACAGGGTGCCTACCGAATCAGCTGCCCCCCGAGCCTCAGTCAAGGCGAGAACGGCGGTGAGGACATACAGTTTTAGACAAATGGACCCGAACTTGGGCGAATCTGAGCAAACTTGCTACCATCAATCACCTTTTCTTCCGTTGAAAGCCGATATTGAAGGCGAAACATCAACGGCTTAACCGACAAAGGGTTGGAAGTCCCCGAGAGAAAGTTCTGGCACCAACTCGGCTCATTGTCGCTGAGGAAGCTCTCACTGTTCACTCCCTCCAGGAAGCAGAAGGTCATCCGCGTCTTGAACACGCAGCAGGTAAATCCTGTATAATTATACTGGAGTCGATGGCTGCGCATCGGCTTTCTATTCTAAAGTCGATGTCTGTGCATCGGCTGTGCTTAAAAAAATTGAATTTTTACGGCCGATTTATGCATCGGCCCCCACACTTCAATACCCATCATCATCAAAGAACATATCTTGAGCTGCTGGGCATTTGACAGCCACTTCAAACTTCATATCCTCGTGTCTTATCCATCTAAGTGCCCCCCCGAGCCGATTCTTTCAAGTAATTGAGGGTATAAGCTCTTCAGGCATTCCCTGTTAGATCAATGCTGAACCCAGGCAAAAACATATGTCGAGGATAACTTTGGCCGATTGCTGGAATCGGCCTCCTTCTTCATTTGCAATGCTTAGTGAAGTTTTACCACGTCTTGGTTTCTTACTGTAGCTACGTGACATGCTTAAGATGAGATTTTTGCTTTCCATTTTTTGGGGCCGATCGCTGGGATCGGCCTCGCCACGTACGTCCATTGTCTTGGACCTTGCTACTCTGTCAGGCCGGTAGATAAGACCAGCCTCACCCCATTTTTAGAAGCTTCGATGCGCTCACAGCCCTCCAAACTGATTCCAGGGAGCGGCTCTTGGTCATCTGCCTCCCAAATATTCATGGCAGCTAGTGATATCTCGATTGAGTCATCTGCCCGCACGACCTCCACTTCATCTCCATCCCACTGTATGATGCATTGGTGCATTGTGGATGGAATGAAACAGTTAGCGTGAATCCAATCCCTTCCTAGCAGGACAGCGTAATTGCTTTTGCTGTCGACGATGAAGAACGCGGTAGGTATGGTTTTCCAGCCTACAGTAAGATCTACATTCAGAACACCTTTTGCTTCTGATGCTTGGCCGTTGAAATTGCTTAATGTGACGTTGGTCTTGATCAGATCATCATTGGAGTGTCCCAAACGTCGTAGCATGGAATACGGCATTATGTTGATCTGCCGCTCCGGTGTCAACCAACATCTTGTCGACAGGCTGCCCATTGATATAACCTCTCGGGTATAGGGCCTTCAAATGCTCGTAGCTTCTATCCCGTGGCTTCTCAAAGATAATTGGCCGTGGACCGCGATCGAATTGAGCCACCGATACTTCCTCGTCGTTTGGAGCGCGAAACTCTGACGGGAGTACGAACACCATGTTTGTATCAGCCGATGCTTCTGCGTCGGCTTTTGTCTGTTTAGGGCGCCACACTTTCTTTGGCGGGCGCGTCTCCGTCTCTAACTTTTGCTGAATTTTCACGGCCAGATCGGGCCGTGCTTTTCTCAGCGTGTACAGGTACTGTGCCTCGGCTTCCTCCAGGTTTCGTAGCCGCTGCACCCTACGCTTCTGAGAATGGCTGAGTCCACCAGGGCACCACCTTGGCCGGTGATACCTATCTTCTTCCCCATCTGACTCTTCAAAGTCTTCTTCTTGAGATGACTCAGCTCGTTTGTTCTGAGGTGGGAGAGGCCCTAGACGCTCGAACACTGAAACCTCGTTTGTCCTCTTCCTTTGCTGTCTGCATTCTGGGCAGTTCTCGATTATTGGCAATCGGCTCATTCCTGAGTCCCAGCAATGTTTAAAGAAAGGACAGTCCCAATGCCTATCCATGTTATCTTGCTCCCTTGACCTCCCTCTAGCGTGACGCTTGTACCCGTTGTTGTTTCTATCATGCCGACGGTACCTCCTGTCCTCTACATCAGACCGACGATATCTCTCATTATCTACGTCGTGGCGCCGACGTCGGTCGTACTGCTGTTCATATTTGTTAAGGAGATGCGCGGAGAGTGGACGCTGATACCGCACGCTTCTCACTTCCTCCTCGGTTAGGTACCGTCTATCATCGTCATGGGGCCGGTCGCGTGGATCGGCCTCCTCTTTATCCTTGCCATGGGAGTGGCTGCTCTCTGCTTTATCTTCGCCATGGCGGCTCACAAGCCCTGCCATGTTGACATCGAAAGCAAACTCTGGCTTGCACCTTATGGAGTGGCTAAGATCCACCATGTTGACGCCAGGAAACGGACGTGTGTCAACCTTTGACCCTGATGTCGTGCGAACGGGTCTTCTCAAAGGAGCCGATGAGTTCGGCTTCACAGATGGCCTTCAGCTCATCGTATTTCTTCTTATGCTCCGCAGGGAGATCCTCGTACTTGATCAGTTCGTCCGCCATCTTGGATGCGAGTGTTGTCGTGGATGTTGTAGAAGATTGTCCCACCGGGCGTGCCGAGAATGTGTTGCTCGCCAAAACTCACCGGCGAGCGGTGGTTAAGCAACACGAAGAGCCGGGAGGCTCCCAAGGCCGCTTAGTGGACCCCGGCACCTCGCGTCGTCCCGCAAGTTTCCGCACACGTCCTGGCGGTTGCAAGGGCGTGCCACCCGACCTAGACCCGATCGGGAAGGTGTTAGATTGCTTCGATTGTTCCTCGCATGGTAGACACGTAAACATTAAATACGAGCCCTATCGGCTCTCGGGTTGCCTCGTGGATCGGCTCAAAGAGCCGATCGCCCCATGGTTCACGTTGGATTTGCAATGACATGGGGATCCTGCTTGATCAAAACAAAGCTAAACCAATCTACGACAGTTTAGGGTTTTCACCGCATAACCGGAACGTCCTACGCGTAGTTGGGCCTAGCGTATACGAAAGATGATGCAAACTATCCCTAGAAGAGGCCTAAAAACCAACATTACGTCAATTCCCGGAACATCCCTCATAGGAACGGTAAACAACACCTAACGCACTACCGGATCGTCCAACCCCAGCATAAGGCCTAATCATGCAGATATTAAACTAATCCTTGAAGAACAAGGAGCAACTATAACAGATCGGATCTACTAAGCAACGAACAAGCAAGATGCTGCCCTTACACCTAGATAGGTGTAAGGGCAGCTAGGTGTCGAGGGACGGCATTGCTAAGCAGATATGCATAAGAAAAGCATCAATGCAAGCCCCAAAACACCTAAGATAGGTAGTGCTACTCGTCATCAACAATGCTTCAGCACGAGTAACACAAGGTAGACGAATAAACGTGTACTGCCTAGATCGCAGGATGCGATCTAGGAAGCATGATGCTTACCCGGAAGGAAACCCTCGAAAGAAGGGGTGGCGATGCGCCTGGTTTGTGTTTGTTGTGAACGTGATTGTTGTTTATTTCATAAACCCTAGATACATATTTATAGTCCGGGGGACTTTCTAATTCAGGCGTGCACCTAACCGTGCACGGGTTAAACTCTAACTTCTAAACTCAGATGCGATCTACTATAATACAGATACACGGGCAATCTAGCCCAAACTCTTCGTGTAAGGCCGCTTCAAAGATGATTCACGCGTAATCTTCTAAGCCCATCTCACTTACGGCATATCTCCCGATTTGGCCAGAATCTGGTGATAACAAGAGCATGCAGTACCCCTCCATTCACTGCCCCGGCTTGCACTTCCGGCGACCTGGTGCCGACCCACCACCGCGACCAATGACAGACTCGGCGTACAAGCCGGATAGGCAAGCGAGGATGAGCAGGTGCTCCTCGTCTTGGGCGGCGGCCGCTGTTTCTTCTTCAAGAAGCTCGGCGAACATCTGCTCCTCCTCCTCGTCGGAGTCCATGTCCGGCCAGGCAGTTGGACGAACACCTGCCGGGCGTGTCGACGATGAGCGACACGAGGGAGCTTCCCGGCGGCGGAAAATAGGCAGAGGGTGGAGGAACGGCGGAATATAGGCTGCTGGGTGGAGGAACTACGGAGTTGGGCCAACCCGCCGGCGGATTGCCGAGGGGTGGTGCCGGCGGCGAGAGAGCAAAGGGAGGTGAGGAGGGATTTGCGTTGACAAAGTGGTGGGGTTCATCTGTTTTCTCGCCAACAGAGCGGGCCCGTCCCCGCTTTTCTCTCGTCTGGAGTCCCCGAGCGCTCCGGGGGGGAGGATGGCCTGGGCTCTCCGGACGGATAAAAGGTCTAATCCGGACGAAAACGAGGAACCGGGAGCGACTAGACTGTTTTTGTCCATCCGGATGAAAAAAAACATCCTAAGGGTCTGGTCAGGGAGATGACTGGAGATGCTCTTACTCCCTGGAATTCCAGCGCTTCCCTCCATCCAGCCTTGGAAGCGTTGGCGACAAGCGTACCGGCACATGCAAATAACGTGGAAATCCAATTTTCAAGTTTTCTTTGATTCAAAACACCTCACCTCAAATTGCATGAGTAAAATCGGTGTTGCCACGGATGGTTAGCTGAAGAATTACGAGGATTGGTGGATTTGTTTGTGCGAATATTGCAAGCAAACCCTGGAATGTTATTTTGTGTATCAAGAATCCTGCGAAGTGTTCGCGCCGACGGCCAAATGTCGGGGCCGTCTGCGTACAGCCTCGCTGGGGCACCTCTGAAGGACGACCATCAACGTAAGCCTGCCGTCGACGTAGAGGAGGCTACGCCGAGGGCTGCCGTCAGCGTCTACCTAGCCCACGGCATAGGGTCAGCCAAGACGCCGAGGGGCACCCTCGGCATAGGGCATGTCCCTCTTATGCCGACGGCAGGCCCAGCCCTGGGGAAGGGCGAGTGGGGCGGCCGCCTTGGGCCCAGAAAATTTGGGGACCCAATTTTTGGACTATGCATTGCAAGGCCCCATGGTAGCACTAAGTGGCCTTCACGTACATGCGTACAAGGGTTGTAGGCAGGAGATCAGCGTAGGAAAGAAGAGGCCCACAAACCGCGACCAGACGAAGTGTTCTGGAATCACGAGATCAGATCGGTACCTGTATATAGGTATGTGTCCCATGTACGCTAGTTGCTCAGTGGAAATTGCAACACTCCCTCTCGAGTCCCGACCCTAGAAACTGCCGCTCGCGGGCGGCGGCCGTCTATGTCTCCCGATCTGAGACTGCAACGAAACGCCGAGAACAAGCACAGAGTGAAATTTGGCCATTCGGGACGATGCCGCAACCCACACGTATTTCTCCGATTCTTCACACATAAGTGGTCTATTCTATGCCCTAAATCTATGCTCTAATCTAAAGGTATAATTGTTGCATCCCCGTGCGGCTCTAGCAGCGATTTGAGAATTGTGGCCATTAGATCTTCCCAGTTGGGGTTACTTGGTCGATCTTGTCCGCTCATTCCGGACGTGGACGCGCGTGGTAGGCCTAAAATTCATTGCCCCTCCCTAGCTGAAGCCAAGAATCAGCCAATTTCTACCCGTTTGCTTCTGCTTTTGGGACCCGCAGCTCGGCCGGTCCACTCGTCAGTCACTGGGTTGGTTTCTGGTTGGTTACGTGTGGCTGAGGGCATAGGGGTCCGCCACCCACCCAATCCCCACTCACATTCCTCTCCCCCAATCCCCGCTCACGGCCAATCTCCACCCTGCTCGCCGCTCTCTCTTCCTCGGCTCCAATGGAGCGCAGGCAGCAACACGCCGCCTCCATGGGTTCCCCTCCTCCCCACTGCGCCGCTGCCTCTCCCACACGGCCGGAGCAGCGTACCATCTCTGCGCATCTTGTCGTCGCTGGGAGGAGCTGAGGACCACGACCCAGGCCACGGGTCAAAACCCTAGGCGCTGCCTCCCACTCCCGCATCCTTCCATGTCCTCGCCCGCGGCGCTCCCTCCGACGTCCCTCCCTCTCCTCCCTCATGGTGCTCCCTCCCAGCCCCCTCTGAGGGCGCGGCTCAAGAGCGCGGGAGCAGGGCCGCCGGTGGGGCGCGGCGCGAGCTCGCAGGAAGCAGCCAACGCTTCTCCATGTCATCTTCGTGAAAGCCTGCAGGTACTCCCTATGTGCACAGCCGTTCTCCTCTCCGCTCCTTCTCCTCCCCACTTTCAGCCTTTTTGAGTGTGGTGGCGTCCGGTCCTGGCAAGTCCATGCCCTCCAGTATCCTCTCTACTCTCGGTTTCTCTCTCCCGATGATCTTTCGTCTCGGCAGTACAGATGGGATGGCGTGAGGCGGCGGCATCTGGATCAACTTGTCCATAGTAGTAGCAGCAAACAACACATGTCTCTGAAAATCCTCCCTCTCTAAGGGCTAGGAAAATTATTAATTGATTTTTTGTAAAAACACTGTGTGCAGATCTAAGAAAAAAGAGAAGGAAGAATGCCGGGGGAGTTTTGTGAAGAATAAGAAGTCCAAGGTCAATTTCTCCGAGTCATATCTTATTCGATTAAATTCTCAAGTGATTGAACTATATAAATTGTTGATTTTCCTGAAAACTGTGTGTGTCGGTTTGAGGAAGAAGAGAAGAAAGAAGAATCTGGGGGGAGTTTTCTGAAGAAGACCAAGGTCGTTTTAATGAGCATATTTTGTTCGGATAATTTCTCAAGTGGTTGAACTGTTTGTGAAATTCTGTTTATAAAGTGCTTAAATATTTTTGGGTGTCGCTTGATGCATATTGCACGATTAAGCTTATCAGTAGCTTTTTTTTGTTTGCAGAGAAAAAGGAAAAGGATCAATGGAGGGTTCTGATTTTATAGAATCTAGTATACTTAACGGGACCACAGGACCCAAGCAATCTATCCTCTTGTGTGCATTTGTACAAAGAAAAGAAAATAGCTACGGCTTGTGGCAGTTAGTCAATTGAATCCTCTAACCTCTAGGTAACAATCTGATCCAGTGTATCAATTAAGGAAACAAGGAATAATTTCCTTCTCCTGCCTAAGTTCACTATTGTTGCTTTTGATGTCCTACTACCATCCACAAAAGATGAGCTGATGCTATTAAGTCAAGCATTTTGTTTATATACAGGTAGCATGCGGTGGAGGGGAAAACCTTGCGCTCCTTCACCTCTCTCTCAGCCTCACCCGGATGCTTCTTGTTATTGTTCTTCCTTGCTTGACTGTTGTGGATGCGCTAGGTTGTGTTGGTCAGGGCATGGCGTGAAGGCAGCAACGCTCAATGTCACTCGAGTATGTTGGTTAATGTGTGTGAAATTTTAGATGTAGTGCGCCATTGATGTTAAACTTTATATTTATTTTAGCATCTGGAGAAAATTGGCCATAACATAACTTCAAAATTTTCTAACACTCTTGTGTCAGCTTTACTAGGTTTTTATGGGTGAGCAATTCTAGGAAAGCTAACAATGCCTTGAAAATAGGCTGTCATAGTTTTTTTGAAGATGTTTTATTTTGGAAGGAGTTTAGTTGTACGAGTCCACGAGGGAGTGACTTTTGCTTATTCCAAGTTCATTCATTGGAACCACCATTTAGTTTGAGTACCTGCACTGCACAATTCAATACATATCATGGATATATCATTTAGTGGTATTTTAATTTATATAAGTGGATCTTATTATCTTGTGGGAAATTTGTTTCTCTATAATGTGTACAATATGTCAATGTCTTTTTAGACCCAGAAGTGGACAAGGAGTATAAGAGGATCTCTGTCAGTATAAATAAAAATGCAGAGAAGATCAAGGTATGATTAGGTCATTGAACCTTCGATAACTAATTTGGATCAGAGGTAGTAATAGATCTATGTTCATCTCTCTTTTGCACAATATTTCTTGAAAGGGATGAAACAACTTTTTAACAATATTTGTTTTGATCCAGCAAGGAATGCGCAAATCTTTATCTTCCTATTAGTCCAAATGTAGCAGAGGAGATTACATGGGTATGCTTTAGCACTACAATAGCTCATTGAATTCGCCTTTTCACTTTTCTTTTGCTTAAACTATGGAAGGGTTGACCTCACGTTAGGTCAGACATGGTGAATTAATTAGCCCACAAGCAATTACTTTTAGTACCAATTCAGAAATGTACTGGTTCAGGTTTGCCTTTCCCTCCTCTTTTCCCCCAATCTTGATAAACAACATTGTATATGTTTTTAGTATTTTGATTTTGCCATTTCCAAGTGGATGATTAGGTTCAGATCTTAGATGTTGCATGATTTAGGTACTTTTTTGCGGTGCACATTTTTTTATCATGGCCATATACACATGTCTCCTAAAAGGTGCGATGAGATATTTATTGGTTGTAAAATCTAGAGGATTCATATTTGGCTGAGCGATCGCGTCGGCCATTGGAGTAAAATTGGGAAACTCCCAGGTAATCTCTGTTGACGTCAGAAACCCCCTGGCGGGCAGAGACGGTCAGCACAGTAGAGCCGGGAACAACTAGGGCTGCGGCTGGCCCCAGTCCCTCTGAGCGACGGCCCGCAAAGCCTCCTGGTCGCACGTCCGATGTTTATCACAAGGGCGTGCCACCTGACCTATACCGGTCGGGAAGGTGTGGATGATGCATCGCTTAGTTTCTCGCAGGGCACACACGTAAACGTTAAATACGAGCCTCGATCGGCTCTCGAGGTTATCTCGTGAATCGGCTCAAAGAGCCGATCCACCCATGATCCGGACGGGGTGTCCGAATATATGGTGGTCCTGCTTGATCAAGATAAAGCTAATGAGATCCACGACGATTTAGGGTTTTCACCGCATAATCGGATCATCCTACTCACGATTGGGCCTCGCGCTCGCGCACGGTGACCGTAAGCCGATCCTAGACAGGGCCTAAAAACCAACACGAGGTTGATCCTCGGAACATCCTTTCTAGGGCTAGCAAACGCCACCCTACACGCCGCTGGATCCTCCAACCCTTTGTAAGGCCTAACTATTGCGGATATTAAACTAATCCTTGATGAAACAAGGAGCAACCGTAACGGATCAGATCTACTAAACTATGATCAAGCGGGGTGCCGCCCCTACACCTAAGATAGGTGTAAGGGTGGCTAGACATGCAAGGGTTGCACTACGAAAGCATGTAATTCGAAGAACAATGCTAACCCTAACATGCCTAAGATAACTACGTTGCTCGCCATCAAAAAGGCTTCGATACGAGCAACGCATGAACAACGTGGGCAGGCTTGTGCTGCCTAGATCGCAAGATGCGATCTAGGCAGCATGGTGCTTACCGGTAGAAACCCTCGAGACGAAGGAGTTGGCGATGCGCCGAGATTTGTTTGTGGTTGAACGTTGGTTGTTGTTTATTCCATAAACCCTAGGTACATATTTATAGTCCAGGGGACTTTCTAATGTGGGCGTGCACTAAACCGTGCACGGGTAAAACTCTAACTTCTAATCTAAGATGCAATCTACTATGTTACATATACACGGGCAGTTTAGCCCAACTTGGTATAAAAGGCCGATTCACGTATTCCTTATATATATAATCTTCAAGTCCATCTTGGTCGCGGCCCACCTCTGACTTGGTCAAATTCTGGTGATAACACATGCCCCCCTGGTTTTGGAAATGACATTTCCAAAATCATTATGCTTTTCCTTCGTCGGGACATTGTCATGGCGCCTTGCCCCCTTTGCCTTTATCACCGTCTTAAAGCATTCATCTTAAACCGAAAGAATGTCTTCCCTTAGCTTTGCCGATAGCTAGAGTCAAGCACTCCCTGAAAGAGCCGATGGTAATACATTAGCCTCCAAAATATAACGGGAGTAGGGTCAACCTATCCGCCCTCCCAAACGGTAACCTGCGTCCCTCGTCTGAGAAACCTAGATCCCCAAATCGCCGCCCCGGTAGTTCCACGAATTCCAGATCTCAGCTGCATCGTCCCAATCCCTCAGCACACCCAATGGCGGAATCATCCAATGCTGGCGCCATGGTCTCCGGTCTGAAGGTAACCCTTGACAGCCCTCTTGTCATGCGCACCAATGTTAAGAGTGAACAGCAAAACACCTGAATTAATGCTCTATTCTGCTATCAATTTTAGGTTTCAGACATCTTGCTACCACATCCTTCTCTCGCAAACTCTATGTGCCTTGGTCCTCGTTCTTCCGAAAGTCCTGCTCACTTGATTTCCTGCGAAGCTAACAGAATCCCCTTCGTAAACCAGAACTTAGATCTGACTTCATGGGCCGACTGTCTGCGAGCCTGGCCTAATCCCCCAGAGGGTTGGGTAGCATGGTATAATAGAGTATCCAGAACCCATTATGCAACCTGGGAAGCCATAGGAATAGCTGATGCCCTGTCACTATCATTATCTCCTCTTGAGAAAAATGAAAATATTCTGAAAACCATCGGCTATTTCTGGTCCGACGCGCTAAACTGCTTTATGTTCGGTCACGGCCCTATGACACCAACCCTGCTAGATGTAGCCATGATCACAGGCCTAGATGTCGCGTCCCCAAGTCCTTCTGCATTCCAACTGCCGAGAGTTCCTTTCACCCTTTCTTCCAAAAAAGAGTGTACCAGCTGGGGAGCCTACCTCAAACGTTATATGAAGACCAAAGGTCCTGTGACAGAGAGAGAACATACGGCCTTTCTGAACTTCTGGCTAGAGCATTTCATCTTCTGTGGCCCATCCCTTGCCCCTACCAAGAATTACCTTTCCCTGGCCTATGAATTGGCTAAAGGCACCCATCTCGGCCTAGGCAAACTGTTTCTTGGAGAGGTTTATCGATCTCTTCAATCGATGTCCGTCAAACTCGTCCTCTCAAAAGACGATTAAAGCGGCGGTCCTTGGTGGTTTATTCGAGTTATGGGCGCAGCTATACTTTCGGACCCGGATCCACGACTTCCCACCTTTGTCCTCCTGCACCTTTCCGGACGTCAATGGAAAGGATATCCGATGCACCAGCTATGGCCAAGCCTTGTATGGTCTCCCAGGCAGCAGGCTGATCCCCAAAGAAGCAGCAGGGTGGTTCAAGATCTTCTTTCAAGGTTTAGACAACCCCCTGTTCTTTCCTTATACTGAGTCGGTGAACTTTGAAAATCCAGTCTCCTTTCGATTGGATAATTTTGCCGATGATGCCAGCACCCAGCATCTGTATTCCATCATGATCCGCCCCTGCTTCCTTCCTGTCGGCATGAGCACTTCAAACCGGATCATTAAACCCGGCTATGAGTGTTATCAACCGGTAGTAGTAGCCCGACAGCTCGGTCTTGGGCAGGTGCCTCCACACTTCTTCCTGCACCATCTGACAGCAAGCAGAGCTGAACTGCCTGACATCATTACGGGCCAAAGGTGTTATACCTTCTTTGATGCTTTGGCCATCCCTATTCCCCACGACCTCCGTTTCTCCTTCACTACTGATGGTTTCGAGACTTGGTGGTCCATGTGGAAGACCCACGTCTTCAGAAGGGCCTTAGGACCACTGTTGAGACAACTTGATGCCGAGTATGACATCCCCGCAGACCAGGTACCGTCACCCGAAACATTTCTTACAGCTGCTTATGAAGATTGTTTGCGACCTGACCCCATTTCTTGACAGCAACAAGACGGCCCAACTCCCACGCAGGCCGATGGATTCCCCTTCGTATTCCTTCCTCCAGCCCCAGTGGTCCTCTTCTGCCAGAACTCGCCACCTCTGAAGAAAATTATAATGCAGAGCCAGCCGATTTCACCGAAATCGGCTCCCAAGAGTAAAGCATCTTCAGGGTCAGTTGCCCCCCGAGCCTTGGCGCAGGCGAGGACGGCAGTGAGAAAGGTGGCCGCCAGGAAGACCCCGAAACGCAAAGCTCCTCCTTTCTTTCAGGCTTCCACCGAAGGGAACTCCAGTGAGGGAGCACAGTCCAGTCCAAGGGACTCCTCCTCAGATGATACAGAAAGATCCACCACACAGAGCCAGACGAACTCGCCCACGTCGGCTTCTAGGAAGAGGTCGACTCCCGAACCTGCTGTCCTTCAGGCTCCGATCCCAGCGGGGTCACGCCTGAAGCGTAGATGCGTCACACGGGCTCGCACAGGCCCTCAGGTCACCTCGCCGAGCCAGGAAGTTTCAAATGTAATCCCCTCAACAGCTCATGCTTCACACTGTCTTGCTACTAATTGGACTGCCTCAATACTTCCTTTGCAGACTAATGGGACCTCTAGCGGAGGTGTTGAAGAGGTGCCGATGCCATCGGCTACCCTTGGCCTGCCCAACTCGCCAAGCATGACCGACCAAGTGGCCACCCTGGCTGAAACTACTGCAAAGCCGATTGTCGCCGCCTCGGCTTCCATTCCTTTCTTGAGAGAGGTAAAATTCATCCTCCCGGACCCACTCTCTTCCTCTGTCGTATGCTCATGCTGCTCTTGCCCGCCTGTCAGGGGCGTGATCCTTCAAGCTTGCTGTCGTTCGATCCCAACTCCATCGAGCCAGCTGCTTCCAAAACAGGTGAAGAACCAGATCCTAGCGCGATCGACGGCCCACTCCAGCGCCTCAAAGACTTGCTCTCCTCCTTGGTCGATACGCTGGTCGAGAACCCTGAGGCAATCAAAGGCATCCTCGAAGACATCCAGCCCCGTCTCCCCGTAACGCTTACAGCTAAGCTTTGGCAGGCGGTGTCTTTATCAGTTTTTAGGTCAAGGGTGCAGTCGGCTCGTCAAAGGATTACTCTTCGGCGTGCCCAACTCCCGTTAAGAGCAGATATTGCAGGCAAATGTCAACGGCTCAATGAGAAGAAAGCCGCTTTAGACGCCAATACCACCACTTCCACCTGTAGTGTCAGGCTTGAAACCTTGTGCAAAGAGCTGGAAGACCTTGAAAAGAGGACCAGGGAGACCAAACAACTTATCCAGGATGAGAAAGCCCTCATTGCTCGCTCCCAAGAGGAAGCACAAGGTCTTACGGCTGATCTGAAGACCGACCTGGCTGAAATTCGTGACCTGAGCAGCCAGCTGGTGATGGGGAGGGACGAGGATGACGAGGCCGAGATCGCCGAGGTGGATCGAATCCGTGTCGATGTTCTTTGCGCCCTTGAGGATTTTCTTCAGTAGGGCTTCTTTGTGTGAACTGATGTATGTAGACTTGCTTCGCTGTAAGGTTGACCGCCGTGTGAACTGATGCATGTCTCGATTTCTTCGCACATGTTCGTTTTTTTTACTGGCTGATTCCCCTATCAGCCACCAATATTTCTCCGCACATGTTCGACGATGTCGCGTATGCTCATATACTTAGGTGCCCCCCCGAGCCGATTCTGCGCGTAGCTCGCTGAAATCGGCTCTATGGTCGGCCAAGGTCCTACGATGTGAACGTCGGCTTTGTTAGGAGCGCACCGGATCTTTGCCAGTGTATCAGCCGACGCACCCCATTGCCCATACATCGTGTCGGAGCCGGTCACGCGGAACGGCTTCTTCGTCGTCTTCGCTGTGAGGGCAGTTGCCATCATCTCGGGGCCGGTCGCGTGGATCGGCCTCCTCTTTAACCTTGCCACGGGAGTGGCTGCTCTCTGCTTTATCTCATTAGTTTTATCTCTGCCATGGCGGCTTGCAAGCCCTGCCATGCTGACACCAAAGGAGAACTCTGGCTGGAGTATGGAGTGGCTGAGAGCCACCATGTTGTCGCCCGGCAACGGACGTGTATTTTCATTGGGCTCGTTGCCGTGCGCACGGGTCTTCTCGAAGGAGCCGATGAGTTCGGCTTCGAGGGCTGCCTTGATCTCGTCATGTTTCTTTTTGAGTTCATCAGGCAGATCCTCGTACTTGACCGGAGTGCTTTCCGCCATCTCAGGTGTAGACGGCGATGTGGTGGATGTCGAAGATGGTCCCACCGGGCGTGCCAGAATGTGTTGACGTCAGAAACCCCCTGGCGGGCAGAGACGGTCAGCACAGTAGAGCCGGGAACAACTAGGGCTGCGGCTGGCCCCAGTCCCTCTGAGCGACGGCCCGCAAAGCCTCCTGGTCGCACGTCCGATGTTTATCACAAGGGCGTGCCACCCGACCTATACCCGGTCGGGAAGGTGTGGATGATGCCTCGCTTAGTTTCCTGCAGGGCACACACGTAAACGTTAAATACGAGCCTCGATCGGCTCTCGGGTTATCTCGTGAATCGGCTCAAAGAGCCGATCCACCCATGATTCAGACGGGGTGTCCGAATATATGGTGGTCCTGCTTGATCAAGATAAAGCTAATGAGATCCACGACGATTTAGGGTTTTCACCGCATAATCGGATCATCCTACTCACGATTGGGCCTCGCGCTCGCGCACGGTGACCGTAAGCCGATCCTAGACAGGGCCTAAAAACCAACACGAGGTTGATCCTCGGAACATCCTTTCTAGGGCTAGCAAACGCCACCCTACACGCCGCTGGATCCTCCAACCCTTTGTAAGGCCTAACTATTGCGGATATTAAACTAATCCTTGATGAAACAAGGAGCAACCGTAACGGATCAGATCTACTAAACTATGATCAAGCGGGTGCCGCCCCTACACCTAAGATAGGTGTAAGGGCGGCTAGACATGCAAGGGTTGCACTACGAAAGCATGTAATTCGAAGAACAATGCTAACCCTAACATGCCTAAGATAACTACGTTGCTCGCCATCAAAAAGGCTTCAGTACGAGCAACGCATGAACAACGTGGGCAGGCTTGTGCTGCCTAGATCGCAAGATCCGATCTAGGCAGCATGGTGCTTACCGGTAGAAACCCTCGAGACGAAGGAGTTGGCGATGCGCCGAGATTTGTTTGTGGTTGAACGTTGGTTGTTGTTTATTCCATAAACCCTAGGTACATATTTATAGTCCAGGGGACTTTCTAATGTGGGCGTGCACTAAACCGTGCACGGGTAAAACTCTAACTTCTAATCTAAGATGCAATCTACTATGTTACAGATACACGGACAGTTTAGCCCAACTTGGTATAAAAGGCCGATTCACGTATTCCTTATATATATAATCTTCAAGTCCATCTTGGTCGCGGCCCACCTCTGACTTGGTCAAATTCTGGTGATAACAATCTCACCTGTAAATTTGACCATCCACGGGGCTGAAGAGGATCTGGCATGTATTTATATCAAGTGTTGTTGTGCAAGTACTACAACACCCTGAATCTATTAACTAGCCCACTAAGCACGCAGTACTGCACTTTTCATTAAATTCTGCTACAAGGTGGATCAGACATTGGAGAGGTTGTAAGCATGTTCTGGTCGATTAGGCCGCAGCTTGTCATAGTTTACAGTCACAATCGTATGTACTGCTGATTTTATTCTCAGAGACAGTGAAGGTGACTTGATTTCCGAGAGTTATGTACTTGCATATGGAACGGATTACTTTGAGATGCACCTCGGAGCCATCGAACCAGGTGAGCTCGATGATTTGGTCGCAACTGATGGTACACTTTCTGCACCCATAAGACTCATTCGTGAGGATGTTTTACCTGTTATTCTCTTCTCTATAAAACTGAAATCTTGCATGAGACCATGCTAATCTTTGAACTGTGCATTATGTCTTTATTGCAGTGCATGCCAAAAAAATTGTTCTGCTCATTTTCAGTATCAAGAGCCTGTGGTTCAGCTATTAAGGTAGGTTCGTCCTATGCTGCTCAGGGTGATGGTCTGAACTGTATTTCCAGATAGTTGAGTGCATAACTTGTACTTATTTGTTCATCAATCCTACTCAAATTTTACTGAAAATGAAGATTCTAAGTACCTCTAAATTAATTAATGAGTTGCTAATGCTCCGTACCATTGTACATGTGTATTTCTGAATGGTGATTGACTTTGATGCTTCGACGTGAGAATATGTTAAATTTAGTCCAAATGAAAGCTATGCATACCTTAGTCGGCAGTTCTACTAGACCTATTTTTGCCTAAATGGAAGCACAGATTTTCTAGCTAACTAATCAGTCTGCATGTTTACATGAGTTTCAGATTTTCACGATTCTGTTGTATTGCGTTTCTTTTTCTCTGTCAAATAATCTTTTATTTACTACAGAATTTGGTTTTCGTGATTATTTACTACAGAATTTTGCTTTTTATAAGATATGCATCACCATTTTTTTGGAGTAATGTTTAGATTATAATTCCATTCCTGGTTGTACAAGTTATGGCGATTCTGTTGTATTGTGTTTCTTTTTATAAGCTGGAACCTCTTGCTTTTTATCTAAATCAGGAAAGTCTTAAGACTAACACATTCAGTTATTTGTCTCCGGTGGCTTTTCACTAATGACACTCTTTTATTGGTACTTCATCTCATGGCAGGTCTTCTCAATATTATTTGCCTCCTGAATTCCTGTGATCTCTTATAGATCTTACATCTCATTGCAATGTGCTTAACTCTACAGGTTTTGTGGTAGGAGCAAAAAAAAGCATGATTGACCTCACCGTGCGTTCTAAAAAGAATCACCACAAAGTTTGGACAAGCTACCAGGACACTTTCCGTAGACTAAAGGTACATATGGCCGATGAATGGCCAGGCCTTATTGGCTTATTGTTTATGATGCCATTATGGTTCAGAGTTGGGCTTCTCTTTTTAGGCTTTTTAGATTGCAGTTTTTTAATATATCTCAGGTCTCAAAAAGTTATCCTTGCTTTATCTTGATAAAATATTTTGTTATTCTTGCAATCTGTGAAGCACCAAATTTAGATAGAGGCACTGCATATACTAACTATAACATGTAAGACCCTTACTGTGAGTTATAGTTTCGTTTTCACTCCATTAGTCAACTTTGAATTCCAACAATAGTTTGCATTGTCTGGTTTATCGGTACTAATTTACATTTAGATGAGGTGAGCTTGGGTTGTTTTCTGTAATATTTGAGAACCTCATACTGTATTGAGCCCTGTGCTATATTAATTTCTGGAAATTGCACCCAGTTTAGCACGCACTGATGGCATGCAGCGGACATAATGGTGGTAGTGATGGAGATGGCATGGTGGACGAGGGGGCAGCAGCCGGGTACACTCATATGAGGGCCAGGAGGGGTGAGGCTACAGACCGCCACAAACATTGCACAGATGGTATGTATGTGCTTGCTTGTTTCTTCTCACACCTAAGCTGATTGTACTGGTTGATATTTTCTATAAAAAATATGGTTGATAATAGCAAATTTTTCAAACAGAAATAATCATTAGTTTGTTTCACCATTATAAGAAAGAATAAGCTTAATAGCATCAAGCAAAACTTCTATTGTAGATGCCAACATTTCTATTGACAAGATTGTCCATTAATTATACTAGGAAGCCAAGGCGCGGCGACACGCCGCGCCCGTGGTGTTACTTTTTAGCATGCAAAGAGTAAGAAAAATGTACCGCAAGCTTGGAATCGGCTTGGCTATATAGTAGAAGATAAGGTGGATGGTATAACTGACCACACTAAGAAAGTTGCTCCATATCTAGGACTCACGTAGTTGACAGTGCTAACATATATTTACATTGGATTATATGGTGTCGTTGCACATTCCCATTACAAGGCATGAATTATTCAGTAGTTCTAACATTATTATCTAGATAGTCTTCTTTGGAAATGCATCAGCTCTTGCAGGTAGCTTCAACACCTGAGTGTTTGCAACTATCGTTTCCAGACACCTGAATTTAGCTATCTAAGCATCATCTTGGTACTGCAATTAGTTTCTAACAATCAGTACTCATTTTGTGTAAACCAATAGGAATCAAGGTACCATATAATGTATAAGAGCTCACCACATCAGTATCTAAGCAAAGTACTCCTCGTTTAATATTACTGTTATATGGTCTTGCACCTGCAATTGATTTTGATTGATCAGTTCTTTTATGTACATATCAATGATTTTTGTTTTGCATCAAACAGTATATGGAATCTTACCATAGCAGTACCTAGATAGGAAACGCACCATGAGTATGGATATATCAAGTAATGTACACTTCACTTGCCATCTGAGAGATCTGTGTCAAATCTGTAAGATACGACAGTGACACTTTGATCCGCGCCATGGGCGGTGTAGCTTCAATAGCAACACACCAGGAATTATACTTCTAAGGAGTGATGTATAGCCAAGATTTACTTGGCATTTCATTTTCTCGACTTCCTATGCTTTTTAATTTTGTTTGCTGTACCGAATATTCAATCGATCGAGTTCATGAACAAAAATACTTGCATGGTGGAAGCTAGCTATGTATGGGTGAAAGAAAATATCACTGGGTTGTTGAGCAGAGACTTATAAAGGTTAAATATAAATAAATATAAAGAAGGAGCACCAAAAATGGACAGAGAATTGATATATAATCAGTGGGCACGCCACCACCATGCAACAGGCCTCTAATGGTTTGTTCATGTTTTGTTTTCCATGTTCATTATGGCCTGCCTTTTCAAGTAAGTAGATCCTTCTCGAAGGATGCCCAAGAATGGGAAATGTTCTAGGTAAATGAACTTGGCATTCAATTGATTTACCATGAGCATGTTATGCATTTAGAAAGTGGGGGGAGGGTAGCGTTTAAGAAACTGCAATTCGATGTTAAAAGATATATATCAATTGAAGTCTAGTTATATATAACTTCTTGCTTAACCCCACCTCCTAAAGATCACCGGCTAGCGAAAAGATTAAGCAGCACAATTAACATGACAGGCAAGACTACAATATCAAAGGTGTAAATGGTTTTAACATATTTTTCTTACAGTAAGAAGCTTTTGTGTACATGTATAAGATTAGGCTGCCAACTGAAATTGCAGCGTGTGAACTGCGTGAAATAGCAAAGTAGATGATTCACTACAATCACTTTAGAATTGCATAATATAAAGGCAATATGCAACACCTCAGCATACACAAAAGGAAGGGGGCCGACTCCGCCAGGGTTTTGCCTGCCAGCTAAGGTTGTTTCCATGTGGCCCACAGAGGATGACATGGGACACTCTCGGTATTGTCCTTTGCGCATCTATTCCTCATTGGAATTTTATCATAATAATATTGAAGAACTTTATTTCATGGTATTAAAAGAGTGAAACAAATAAGAGTAGCATGGTTCAGCTCGTTTGGGGTATGGGAACACAAATTAGATACTTGTAAATTAAGGTGTGTTATGATGAGCATACCGAAGACAGGCTATCGAAAAACTGGACAATAATGAACCTGGAAAGATAGAGCCCACATTTTTTTCCAGAACTTGAAATCTCGTGGATAAAGCATCCATTAAATTGGGGTGACTCCACATTCACTTGCATGTAATGGTGTAAGGATAAGTAAATCAAGTGTTAAGTAGTGAGTTGTGTGTGAAGTAGGATACCTCACGGTCATCAGCAATGAAAACCAAAACCAGTTCAGACAAATTCTTCAATGTTTTGTGATTTATATACTCGTAGACACGAGCAAATGATTCTCAGTAATGACTTTGACGCAATACGTATTTCATTAATGCGATCTGCATTGTTCTTCCGACCTATCTGCAAATCCATATATTTGGTATAGAGATTATGTGAGGCAAAACACAGGAGCACGGAGATCAACTCACAGTGTCATGGTTGGTGCTGTATTACCTGAGATAGAGCGATAGCAATTGCATGAAGAGCAGAGGAATAAAAAAAAATAGATCCCAAGATCCGTAGACCGGAACTACGACGCCTGCAACGGGCAGGCCAGGTACTCCTCAAGAGTGCACCCCGGATCTCGCCGGCGGCCATCAACACCCAATTACTTGTAGGAACTGGGAGAAAGTTCAACAACCTACATTCAGATGGGTAATCTTCAGTAAGACGATAAAGGAAAGAAAACAACATAAAACAACAAAGGTCAAAGAGAAGAACAAACAGCATATGATGATGTCCAAGCAAAGTCGCCACCGATGGCTGACACAACAAAACCATTAAGGGCTCCTTTGATTCAAAGGATTTACATAGGAATTGTGTAGGATTTGGTTCCTATGGGAAAATTTCCTATACATGTTGTTTGATTCATAGGAACATATCCTATAGGAAAAATTCCTATAGGAATCTTGTAGTGCAATTCCTATAGGAAACAAACATTAGCTCATACCTCATGAAAAAATTCCTTTGCTACAATCAAACACACTTCATCTTCCTATAGGATTCAAGTAGACATGCCATTTCAATCCTATACCTTTCCTATTCCTATGTTTTTCCTATCCTTTAAATCAAAGGAGCCCTAAAGCGGCTATGGCTCCTGAATCCACATAAAAACTGCACGGAACAAAAGCATAGTAGTGGAAGGAAAAGAAAGAACCGCTCAGGCTCCCTGCTTGCCGTCCCGCCTCGAGGCCGCCCGTGGAAGGGAAAGAACCACCATCGCTTCTACCTGCTCGCCGTCCTGTCTCGATGTCAACGGCTTCGCTGCTACCCCGACTCCCTCCCGAGATCACGCGGCGGCCAGATCCGCGCGCGCCGCCACCATGACATGGCCGGCTCCGGGATCTTGGCGCGATACCTCTCCTCGCCGCGTGCTGCTCCTGCCTCTCGCCGACATGGCAAACCGGCGTCCTCCTCCGCCGAGTAGCCACCGACACGGTGGCCGGCTCCACTATCCCGTCCAGCCCTAAACTCCTCGCAGGCTGCTGCTCGCCTCGGAGAGAAGACCGAGCTCACCTCGGAGAGGCCGCAAGAACGCCATGGAGAAACCCACGCGGAGTGGGAAGAGAAGGGAGAGAGAGGACACGTCGATGGGGACGTCATTTGGTGGTTCCTGTCAACTCCTCTTTTGCCTTTGTTGTTGTAACCGACGCAGCCTTAAGCGGTGTGGGTTGTTTTATGAGGACACGTAGTACATAAATAACTATGCCATGCAAGTAAAACGAAGCCACGCGGTGAAAATCTAACAAACAAATCTCTAACCGGCTCAAACGGGAGAGAAACCGGAAAGATTGCATGAGGCAACCGGTAACGCAAACAGCGAATGTGAAAAATAATGCAAACAAAAAAAAGGATAACCAAACACAAAAGGTAAGGGCCCACAAAACGGGAGACTCAAAAATTACCGATCTACAGTACCAGAATCAAGCTTATTGCGTGAATTTGTCTAACTTTTATATAGTGTATAATGGAGCGGAGGACAGATAAAAGGAATTGTCTGCATGGTGTCCAGGGGTACCAAATAAAGCCCTGGATAGTCTGCGAGCGGGCGTTGAAATTTTGAATCGAATGGACTTCCATCTTTAGAGGAGGCTATACATGTCCTTTTTATATGTTACTCCATGTTAAGATCGGAATCAAATTAAGCTAGCTTCAGAGTACTTGAGTGACGCAGGTTTTTACTTGCATATGGTTTCTTTGTTGTACAGAAAAAAACTTATCCAAGTTGACATTTTTTTGCAGAACCCTCAAATAATTCTTGCAGTTGTCACCACAAATCCTATTTTGATGCGTTCATGTATAGTAGTATGTATGCTCATTCCTTATATAATGACATGAATTACCTGCAGATAAGCGCCGCATGTGTGCCAGGACACCCAAGTTGTTTGTTCTTTGCCAGCACCACATGTGCCATAACCATAAGCCACTTCTGTTTGTTCATTTCCTGGACCAGAGATAGTGAAAAGGTTTGACATATTTCTCCAATGCAAAGTAGCAAAATAAAATGATAAATGCTATTCCTAAACAACTTTTTACTGGAGGTAGTTAAGTTCCATTTTGTAATTTCAATATGGCTTTACCAGGTAGGGAGTTCCCAACTACAAAAGACGTTGGCAAATTACATTATGCAGATTTAGAATGTTAAGTGGTATTTTATTCAGCACCATCTTAATCACACGATAGTATTGTACTTCTGGGCTAACTACAATATATTGGCAGAAATTGCCAAGCTCTTCGTTCTTAGGTTGTTGATTTTACCCTCATGCTCCCTTAACTTCAAGTGATGCTCTGAATAGTGTATTATTATACAGTAGATTTAAAGAAATTCTTGCTTACTGTCCAGGCCGTAGAAGATCCTTCTTTTGCTGCTATAAACGAGCAATTAAACTATAGTGAGTTAAACATGATGTTTAAGGTTAAAGATAAAATTTGAAGGATTGAATTAACGACAATCTACCTTTATTGGTGAACTATTACTTGCAATCCTTGTCCACTTTTCTTTAGCCATGGTAAGTTGTTCAATATCTCCGTCATTGTACAACACCTAGGCAGAGAGAATATTCGTAATTAGTATACCCAGTACAGCCACAATATCTTATCATCATGACTTCAAATTATCAACCACACAGTTGTTGCCCACTGTGATGTTAGGTAGCTATTCAAGATTCGTATTAGTGAGGATGAAGAAAATCCAGGAGCAGGAGAGAGTAAATTGTATCAGTTCTATTTTTCATGTGTTTAAAGTCTCTGATTTGTTTAGTTTATGCATCAGAAAAATGCACTTTATTTGTAGGCTCCTACAAGTAACAATGAAGAAGAAAACTGTTTTGCTCTTTTATTGTATAAATTGGTTTGCAAGATAGTGATCTGTCACCAATAGGATGGCCGCTAATTTAGAGTTTAGACTCTCATGTCTGCACTACTTGCTAACCTTATCGAGCAGCATCAAGAACAATTTTTATTGATAATCCAAACATGCACAACAATGATTTTAGTTCTTAATTTACCATATAGTTTTGGTTAGTGTGACTATCCTAAATATACTTTTCTGAGTATGGCATAAGTAAGTACTTCTCCATCGCTAAATATAAGCTTCGGAGATCTCCCATGTTTTTTGTCCAATTTTTATGCAGAGTTTTGGGACCTTCACACAGAAACAAGCATCAAGAACTCCAGATTTTGGGAGCTGCACAGAGAAACAAGCAGCAAGAGCACTTTGTTTTACTGGTAACCCAAACATGCAGAACTTTCTTTTCAGTTATTGCTTTACATGTAATTTTCATGTGTATGATCACCGCAAATATACTGTTCTGAATATGGCTTAAATAAGTAGTCATCTATCCTGAAAAGTAAGCTTGGAAGGTCAACCTTGTTTTTTTGTCCATGGAATGACACACGTGTGGTGCATGTGTAACAGATGGGCACTAATTTTTCTCTTAGCCAAATGGAGAAAAGGATTAAATGGAAAATGAAGAGGTCACCTTTAATTACCTTTTTGCTGCTGAAAACTTCAGCGATTCGTCTCGGGGCAGACCTAATAGCATGGCAACGGCATATCGCAACGCTCACTCGCCAATGGCTTGTTGTTGATAATGATCCAAGCGGTCAAGCTGGAATTCAGAGAGAAACCTGCTCCTTTTTTTTACCTTCCACCGCACACCATTTGGAGGAATCTGGGCATGCCCCACGCTGGTGCTTGCACAAGCGCTTCAGGCTCCTCCAAAATCGTTAGGGTGCAGTAAATGAAGATACATTGTCAGCAACCCCATGTCGATCAGCGCCGGAGTTCGCTGAATTTGGGAAGAGGGGGAGCTGGTCGTCGGGCCAAAGTGAGAAAAGGGGATCTGTAGTTCTGGGTAGGTACATGTGAGTATGCGATCTGGAAAGGGATAACCCAAACCTTTTTTGGAAGAGATGACAGAACCAGACCTGCATGGCTGCATGTGAGTGGCCAGCTTGGGAGGCACGTTGTCGGTTTCTGCGTCCGTGTGCTGCTGGGCCGTGTGTAAGATGCATGTGTGATTAGTGGCATCTGCATACACTAAAAGTTTGCTCCTTAATTTCTATACACAAAATAGAAGTGTAAATAACTGTTAGCTTTCATCTAATGGCGGAGCATCACTTAATTTGCAACAAAGATTGCTTCTGTTATTTACTTGATTAGCTGTGTTAGTGCTTAACATGCACAGCATTGTTTTCTCTACATTTACCTAGCAAATGACTAAATTACAGAACTATCAGCTTTTGTCAACTGGCCTTACATTTAATCGATAGTAATATGGACGATGTTTAAATTTGTGCAAAGTATAGCAGTGTATGGAAGATGTATTCTCTATGTAGACTTCCACTGATATTTCTTATACCATGTACAAGATCAACCCTAAAAAAAATTAGTCGATCTTATCTTTCACAAGCTCATTAGGTACCATTTTCAGCCTAAAGTTAAAAATGTTAGAAATAGCTTGGTGTTTTATGCTTTCTATTGTTCCTACTGTTAAGTATTTAACTAGATATATTTTTGTGCTTCAAAATCCTAATGTTAAGTATCAAATGGCCAACCGTTTTTTTTCATCACGAGTGGTCGTCGATGCGGATTGCTCGATGTTGAGTCCACCTGCTGAGTGGCAAGACAAGAGGAAGGGGATCATGTGCCAAGTCGTGCACCAAGATTTCATATTGCAACTGCATATATTCCCAAGGATTTTTTTGCATGCAAATTAGGATAGGGCTCTACTGTATATATTCCGAACAAGATCCATATTACAATTGTGCACTGATTCATAGAAAATTGATTACTTAAATAATTCCAGTCTCAACCAAAATTATTCTTCGAAGTTGATTTCTTTTATCTTTGGATAATGGATTCATATTGTATGAGATATACATATGCCAAATGCTTTTTAATGTATATGGATTGCTAAATATTATCTACTTGTATAAATACTAATGTAATTCGTGCAGTGTACCGGTTTTACATTTGGTCTTAGATTTGAATTTTCTCAGAGATCCAATCATTTGATTTATTCATTTGTTTTAGAGTCCAATCTCTTGGCGTGTGATATAGGGGATCTGCTTACACAACCAATAAGGTCTTCTTTTCGTAGCCAACAGTCTGTTTCTGTACTTGTGAGTATTGTAGAGAGCTACAAGTGTGCCCTTAGATTAATAGTATATATTTAATATATGTGGTTTTGTTTCGAATGTGTGGCAGAATCACCAATTGTTAGTTGCTATAATATATTTTCTTGGTTGTATATAAATGTTTTTCCTTTGTAATTTACTATGGTTCACTACACGTTCTGTAAAACCTAAACAGATTATTATCATTTTTCCATCTATACACGAGTCTCACGGGATCGTGCGCCAAGGCGCACATCTAAATCTAGTTTATGATGATTGTTGATTGTTCTTGGATTGGTGATGATAAACATTGTGTTTTAGTTGTTCCGAAAGGATGACTGATAACCAGTGAAGTGTTCATTACTTTGGAATATACAATATATCATTGAGTTTGTGATTTGCCAGTTCAACATGTGAGGGTCAGTAAGCATTTATTGACTTAATCTAGTAATTTTGTATATTTGCACTTGTTTCTGATTACTAATTATTATTATTTACATGTCGTTGTCGTAATCTGGAAAGTGCAGTGTGATATACTAAGCTATTTTTGAGGTAACATTATGCATTACCCGATACTCCCTCCGTAAAAAAAATAAGCCACACTTTTTTGCATGGTGTTTGGTGCACAACTTTGAATACTAATATATACCTAATTATGTAGTTTCAAAATAAATTATTAATACCGTTGCAATCATCTTGCAAATCTCTTTAATTTTTTTATACTCGTATTAGGGGCCTCGGATTCCAGTTTAGCCCTGGGCCCCCGAAACCTCAGGACCGGCCCTGGCCGACGGCCACCCTCGGCATATGTTTTTTATTTTATTTTTATTTTTTTCTCTCTCATATTACTTTATATTATGTTTGTATTATTTATTTACTAGTATGAATTATGTAAAAATAGTTCTATTTTTTAAGAATTCGTAGATGGCATATATAGATCCCATGGGTGACGCTCTTCGAAGACGGATCAACCGGAGCCACTAGGCCCAACATCTGCTATCGATGTACATATATCCTAAAACAAAGGAAAAAAGTCCATTGCTAGCCCTAACTCCAATCCTAACCCTAACCGAGGCCATTCCCGCCCTAGGGTTTCCCGCTTCTGTGGGCCAACTTTCTATTTTGCGAACATTTTGGCAAACCACCCGTACGCCGACGGCCTACGCTTCTGTAGGCGGCGTATGCCGACGGCACGGCCATCTCTGCCGAGGAGAGTAGCCGCCGAGGGACTATGCCGAGGGCTGCCGTCGGCGTAGCCTACGCCGAGGGCCAGGCGCGGCTACGCCGAGGGCAGCTGGCCGTTGGCGTAGCACCCGATCTTGTAGTGCTTTGGTGAAGGCAACAAACGAGGCCCAAGTGCTGCCCCCCTCTTATATCACTTCTGCTTCGGTGCTGCTCTTTTGGTAAAATTCTAGGCGCGTCAAATGCAAAGACGGTGGAGATCTTTCCATAATTCTTCGTAAGCGGTGGCACGGTCATAAATTCACCAAATCTGACACATATGTACAACCCTGTACAGGCCCGTATGGGCCCGCGTTGTCTCGTAGGAGCCAATCTTGTACGTATGGCATGCACGCCGTGGGGGTATTTCGGCGGACCCAACTTAAGAAAAAATAACCGAATATGATCCCTCAGTTTCGGTTAGGGAGGAGCACTGAAGCAGGGCTCATATCATATATTCTTCTCACAGGTAGGAAACCTGGACTCGTTATTTACTACTCCCTCTGTACTAAACTGTAAAACGTTTAAGAGTAGTAAAACAATGTGTTACAACGTCTTATATTTCTGTACATAGGGAGTACCTCGCTAACGGACGCAATTGATAAGAAGCTTAACTACCCGGTTGAGAAATGCTACAGCTGACATAGGACTCATTGTATAGTTACATACCTATTGTTTTCACTATAGAAATGAAAAAAAAAAATACTCAGCAAAGTCATTCATTCTCCAGTTCTTCCTCACCTGGATGAAAGCCCAAGGCGAGAATACTCAACAATGAATTGTATGACGAAATGCCTGCTCACTATCATCAATGTCTCTCATACATTGTATGAGGAAATGCCTCCTCACTATCCAAGCAAGTGCATTGCCCCCGTGATTTTAGGCCCACAATGGACCCACACATCTCCACCTCATCCCGTAAGAAGTTTTAGCAAGCCAACTGTCTAGATGCGCTAAATTTTCTAAGAAGCCCATTTATGCTCTATGAGACTATGAGTAGGACATTAACTGAAAGATATGTCTATGTTTGTCAACTGTTACAGTGAAGAAAAATAAAAGCTGTTGGTGGTATTAAATGAAAGAAGTTTACTGAATATTCCATACTACATGTTTCACTTACGTAGCATGAAAGAGTAGATCAAAATTTTTTTAACAAAAGACAAAAGGGTGAACTGTGGTTTGATCAACTTCCACAAAATTTGGTCTGTGTCGACGTTTTATGTCCAAAAGTCAATTTTCATCTCTCCTGTTGCAATGCATAGGCAAATTTCCTAGTTGATACTACAAGCAAATGTAACACAATCAATGCATTTTCATCGTTATGAGAAATAAATACTAATTACCGATTGAGATGTGCACAAAACATTTTCAGTACAGTACTCTGTACAACAACAGAAAGAGACAACAACTCAGCTGAGATGGTCCTTCCAGTCTCAGATGAACCAATAAGCAATGAGGAAGTCCGTACTACTACTAACAGACAGAAAACAGTTCTGATACATTGGTGAAGCACATGGTTTGTCCTACTGATTATCAGGAAACCCATGGACGTGAAGACAACTGCTGCACAGATGGAAAATATTAATTGCTTAATTGGTGGAAAATAACTGCACGCAAATGGAAAAACAACATGTACCTAGCATGTATTTTCATCACAAATTAGGATATCAAAGGGCTGCGGCACCAGCACAAAACATTTACACGGCAGCAGCATGCACACACAGATAAGTGAACTCAGATGGTGCTCTGCTCCCAGTCCCAGGTACTGAGCAGTGTTGTGCGAAACCAGAAAATAGGACTAGCACAAACTGAAATACAAAGATTGATTGACGCTGTTCGGAAATGAAAACACAAACAGTAGTCCTCGAATCGATGTGTGCTGCTGACTCTGGATTGAGATCAGTTACTCCTCACGACGGGTCGGTTCGGGTGCAGCGCAAGCTGGGTCCTCACATATTTCAGTGCGTCGGGAGTGCCATATATGAGCACAACTTCCTTGAGGCAAGACAAAGATGGCAACCCGAAAAGCGAACTACCATTGGCATCTTTAAAATAACAGTGGAGCAGCTCAAGCTTAGGGGTTGCTCCTACTTCAAACTTGACTGATTCAAAATTGTTGTGGACTCCTAGCTCCAGAACCATCAGGCTCTGGAATGTCTCCAGACTGAAATTGAGATGTACCGCTTCACCCTTGAACGACTTCTTCAACAGATGCAGGGATGCCAGGTTTGGCAGATCCCCAAGGACTTGCATGGCACCACTGAGTTCTGATATCCCGCAGCTCCGTAACTTCAGCTTCACCAGATTCTTGAGCTCCCGGACCCATTCCGGCAATTTGACCAGGTTGCCGTACAGCTTAAGGCTCTGCAGAGTTTCCGAAACGAGAACGGTCCATCCAAGCAGCCAGCTAACCCCGGCTCTCCCTCTGACCTGATTGATAACGACTCCAGGCGGTTCAAAGCAACAACTGCTGAACACAGCTCTTGTCCGTTTTTCTTACTAACGCCAGTCACTCCTAACTTGCGCAACTGGGTGAGTCCTTTTATGTCCTGCATTATGGCCTTCCCCCATCGTCCGATGTTCACAACACCCAGTGTACGCATGGCCTTCAGTTTTCTCATCCCTTCTGGCACTAGAACACCATACCTATCAAGACGCATCGCAATAGTAGGGAGCACAGCACAGCAGAAAAGAGTGCATACGTCATTGCGGTGGATGCCACTGAGACGCATGAGCACAGGTGCACACCATAGTACAGAATAAAAGGTCAAATAGAAAGGCATTATACATGCCCTGTGGCTCAATTCCCCTGTCGACGCATATTCTTCATACGAGATGCTCTCGTCCTCCGGTTTCACACCGGCACAAATATTGTTCAGCTTCTGAAGATTGGTGATACTCTTCGGAAGCTTGATTATTCCTGTACCTCTGACATCTAGCGTCTGGAGTTCTCTCAAGTTACCCCATGAATCTGGCATGTGAGAAATGTGACCACATCCTCTTAGAGAAAGGTATCTTAGGTGAAGAAGCTTCCCAATATGCTTAAGGTGATGATCAAAAAGACCTGTTGAGTCTTCCAAGTCCAGCACTCGCAGAAGCCTCATCTTATCAGAAATGAAATATGACTTCCACTGCCCAAAACCTGTCACTGATCGTACACGGGACATGTCCACTATGCTCTCAAATTCACTCTGGTTTCCTTGCCAGTTGCCGTTTATAGCAAGGTGGCGCATAGTGGCTTGGCTGTTTGAGCTGTAACCTTCCTCCAGTGCAAAAACAAGATTTTCTTCCATTGACTTTGAGATGCCGATATCACGCATGAGATCATGCACTTGGCAGGAATCAATGCCTTTTGTACTATGGATTGATCTTTGAGATGGCAGGACCATACTCCTGCTTATAAGTTCCATGAAGTAGCCATCTGCTATTTCCTCCATAGACTTGCCTTGAACCTCCCTTGAGTAACCCTCCGCGGTCCACCGACGCACCAAGCGTTCCCGCCCAACCCTTTGGTCTTCACGAAAGATGGGCATATACAGGAAACAAGACTTGAGATGATAGGGCAAACCATCATAGCTTCTCATAAGGACGGTTCTTATGGTCCCAAGCATGGGATTCATTTCCAACTCAGCACTGATATGCTCATTCAGTTTCCTCCATTCCAAAGCTGTTTTTGGTTGGTTTGCCAAGAAGCCACCTATGGTGACTATTGCAAGGGGGAGTCGGTTGCACTTCCGCAGGATCAGTTCTGCTTGTTCAGCCAGCTCAGGGTATTGCTTATCCAAATCTATAATCTCCTTAAATACCTGTAATTTTAGAGATCGAGTTCTTCAGTATCTTGAAAACTAAATCAGGTACAACGTAGTACTTAAGTATCGGAGTAGATGTGCTATAATTGTAACTTATCTACAATTTTCAATCACATTTGTATCAAGAAGTGTGGTTATGTGCAGCTATGACCATGAGAGTTGTTCTTCTATGAATTTACTTAAAACGAAGTATAAAGCCTCGCATTGCACTCCCAGTGTGAACAATGATCATAATAAAACTGATAATAGTGGCCAAAAATTGAGAAAGGATATCTTGTAGATCAAGTTAGAAATGGTCATTTTTGTTCAACAACAAAATGATGGAAAACAAATCCTAGGGCAACATGTACAAATGATGCATGATGATAGTTCCTTATTGAGTACCTTTTTGGCAAAGAGGTCACATGCATCCTTGTATTCTAGACCTTTGAGCTTGTATATATTTTCCTTTTTCTTTGAACAATGTTTAGCAATACTCTCTTCCCTGGTGGTGACTATGATCCGGCTTGCATTTTCCATTTTATGAAAAATTGGTATTATCATGTCCCATTCTGCAGTAGATGATACATCATCAAGAACAATCAAGCACTTATTTCTTACTAAAATATTTGCCAATTCCTCTATCAACTTTGCAAGTGGCATCGAAACTAATGCCTTCTTTGTGTTGTCCATCGAACCCACCACATCCTTCTTTTCAAAAGGTTCTAGTTGCATAACTAAGCTTCGAAGGAGCTCCACAAGATCGAAAGGGCGCAAGACTGTTACAAAGGCGTGTTTCTCAAACATGCCACTGAGCTTGTTGTGGTAGATATCTTTGACTAGAGTGGTTTTTCCGAGACCACCCATTCCCCACACCGAGATCACATTGAATTGATCGGTAGCTTGACTTTTAAATAATTCGATTACCTCATCTTTTTCTTTCTTTCGCCCAACAGCATGAGACTCCTCCAAAGCAGTCGCAATTGTTCTGATGTGAGTGAGGCTCTGTCCAACTAACTTCTTACCATCAACACCCTTAGAGTGATGCTCTGAAATCTCACTAATGTGGACTATAGACTTCTCATCATTTTTGTTAGTATCTTTGTCTGAGCTTGACTTTGTTCCCGTCAAATATATTGTATCTTGAGAAACCTGCGCGCAAGCCAGGAATGTTTTCATGTTGGGAACCGTATACAATAATGAATTAAAAATAATTCTAAATAAGGAAGCTATAAGAATCACTAAAATGGTTCAAAATCCAGTTTTCCATTTGAACCCCAAACACAAGTGTTTCCATCCATTTTCCAAAGAAACTACAACCTAAAATGTAAAAAGAAAAAGAACTGAACATGTGCAGGTGTACACACATAATGCATCTTGTATGGGAGCGTGTATTATTTTGTGAAGGGTACCTAGAATCTTGATTCTGGGGCCATTAATTACTATCGAGCTACACTACGTATATACTAGTACTGCTCGCTTTCAATTTTAAATGTGAGAACCATCACTGCTACAATTTGGCCATAATGCTATGGGTAACTACCTGGACCAAATAATACTCTAGAAATGAATAATATGGTGATATGGTGCAAAAAATGTAATCACTAGATATTGAATCTTATTGCTATTCTCTCGTTCATGTTGTTTTTTGTCAAACTGGCCCCGTATACTAAAAGAGTATTAGCATCATTAACTCCATAAGAAAATAGATAGCTCAGAAGTAGAACTTTCAATGTTACCTTTTTGTGGAAAGCATAAATATTTTGATCAGCGGACAATTGCTTCAGCTCTGATCCGATGTTTCCTTTCCCTGCACATAACCTCGCAACTTCAAGTTGTGGTGTTGACACAATGATTCTGCTCCCCATGTTGTTGTTTGGGAAGCACCTTTTGACCCGATCCCACTCCTCAATGGTGGATAGGTCATTAATCACAATCAAGTACCTCCTACCCCTCACATATTCATCAAATGTCTCAGCAAGATCTTGCACCATCTTTTCTGTTCCCAGCAGAGCTTTAGCCCCTACACCCATGTGAAATTGCTCCACCAAACTCTGAATGAAATCTTTTGGATTAAAAGGGTGCAGCAGTCTCACCCAGGCTCGGCATGAAAACTTGCCTTTAGTATCTGGATTCTCGTAGACTTCCCTGACGATGGAAATCTGCCCAAGATGAGCACTTGTTCCCCACACGGTGATCACCCTGAGGTTATTCTCCTTCTCGTTGATGAGCTGCAGAAGGTCCACCTTTGATCCGTCCTGCTTTGCAGCGCGCCTTGCTTCATCAATGTGAACCAGTGCTGCAGAAGCAATGCTAGAATGCTCAGCAGCCGTGGCGGCCTTGGAGCCGGAACCCTTGATGAGATTGTAGCGCATGTTCCTCTGGCTGACATCCTCCACATTGGCTCTGAGCTCCTTCATCTGCTTGGCCACACAGCGCCGGTCGAGCAGCGTGCGATGGATACGCCACCAGGACTGCCTTCCGAGACGGACGGCGAATTCCTGGAGGGTGTCCTCAACATCGTAGGCCACATCGCGGACCTGCTTCACCCAGACCTTGACCACCATGTTGTCCACTCCCTCGCCGTGGGCGGCCATGAGAAAGGCCTGCATCATCTCCAGCTCATTGGAGATGAAAAGCTGGTCGCGCCGGACTCCGAGCTGCAAGGCCACCTCCTCCGCCAGTACAGATTTCGCATAGCTAAGTGCTCCACTCAGCACGGACTTGCCAACGCTGAGCGCAGTTGCCTCCATTGGTTAGCTCTGCTCTGTGGTGGTTTTGCGTGGACAGCCCGCAGTGTGAATACAGGGAGCGTGTAGATACAGAGGATAAGAATGATGCAGGTTAAAAGGAGGAGCTCGCTTGCTTGCTGCAGGAGTGCATCTACAAGTTGCTTTAATAAATTGAGCACCTGCTGCTATTAGAAGAAGGAGGAAGCCCAAGACTCAAGGCTGAGTCCAAGTCCCAATAAATTCACTTGAAGTTTAGCAGGGAACGTGACAGCAGCTCGAGGTTGGTTTAAGTTAACTTTGCTTGCTGCCGGCCGGATGCTCGGTATCTTCCATTAGGATGAGCAGAAAACAAGTGGATGGGAATAGGATGCCTCAACATGACTGCAAAATACAATACAGCTTACTTTACTTGCACCTTACTCGTAAACAAGAAGAGGATCAACATCAACAGACTGGCTTATTTCTTCAATAATAATGCTGATCAACACCATGTCAGTGGGGCATGGAGGACGCCCACAACGTCGTCACTGGTGCCGGGCTGCGACAACAACAGGTTAAAGTGCAGTATTTTTTTTTGAACATGTGTTGTATTACTCAGAGAATATTGTTTTGGTTACAATCACTCAACACTTGATCTAAAACACACTCAGGAACAGAGCCATACAAGACGCCATTACAACCAGTAGTGCTAAAAGCAGCGAGGCGGTGTGCAGCACCGTTAGCGGATCTCGGGATGAACTCTATCTTCAGGTTCTGGAAGGACAGAGCCGCATGTTTGGCTTCGTTGATCACTATGCCAGCTTGCGATCTCTTAATTGTGTCCCAGTTCCAAGCATCAGTTACACTTTTGCAGTCAGTTTCGAGGCAACACGGGGTGTCCACTGTGGATGCCAACCGAAGTCCCTCGAGGACAGCAATTGCCTCGGCTTCTTCAACGGTAGCACATCTCGGAATGGGGCTCCAGGCCGAGGAAATCGTATTGCCCTGGTCGTCCCTGACGATGGCTCCCCAATGAGCCGTGCCATTTGCAGAGATGAAGGAGGCATCAGTGTTTAACTTAGCCCAGCCCAACGGAGGTTTAGTCCATTTTTGGGTAGTGGTTCTTCTGTCCTTCTCATTTCTAGAAGCAGCCACAGGAATAAGTAAACACTTGCCTTTGCGGTCTGGTGTTTGCATACCATAATTAAGCTGCATGGTGGTGTTGTAGTAATTTTCTATAAAACAGGCTGAGTCATTTATCATGGCTTTACCATCCCCAAAAATGGAGTTATTTCGAAGATGCCAAGCTCTCCACCAAAGAAACAGGATTTTGCATCTCATACTGTCATCTTGGTTAGCCAGAATATTCAGAGCCCACTCAGGCCCTGTTTCTCTCAGATCTTCTTCCTTTGGTAGGTTCCAGACTTTTTCCATTCTCAGTCAAAGGGCTCTAGCTTTGGGGCATACCATGGTAGCATGGTATTCAGTTTCCGGTTCGATGCCGCAAATGGTACATGTAGGGACAGTACCCTTTACGATTTTTGATCTCTTGGCTTGAACGGCTAAGCCCTTGGAGGCAAGTTTCCAGCCAAAATTTTTAATCTTAGGTGGTGCTTTAGATTTCCAAATGAGGTCCCAAATCCTTCTATCTCCCGCCGGCTGCGAGCTAGAGCTAGAGCAAGGAGAATTGGATTTATTTTCCAGAGCCAAGTGGTAGGCACTCTTAACCGAGAAGATACCATGCTTATCTGGGTGCCATGCCAGGGTGTCTTCTCCAAGGATAAAAGGGATTCTGATTTTAAGGATCTCCTCGGCATCGTGAGGATAGAAAATTGATCTAACAAGATTCACATTCCAATCATTTGCTTCTTGATCAATGAGATCGGCAACCCATCTGAGCCTTGACTTTGTGGGATTTCCAGTGATTTTTAGCTGTCCTCTTGGAATCCAATTATCTCTCCAAATTCTTGTCTTTTTTCCATTTATAATTCTCCAGACAACACCTTGTTTGAGGAGCTCAAGACCATGAGTGATACCCTGCCAACAAGGTGAGGCATTCTTGATAAAAGCAGTATCCGTGAGCTTGCCAAATGGAAAGTACTTTGCTTTAAGTAACCTAGCACAGAGGCTATCTGGTTGGTCGAGGAGCCTCCAAGCTTGTTTTGCTAACAGTGCTTGGTTGAAGCAATTAAGGTCTCTGAATCCCATTCCTCCTTTAGATTTTCTTTGAGTTAACTTGTCCCAGCTGGACCAGTGAATGTTTTTCTTGTCATCCTCTTCATCCCACCAGAATTTTCTAGTCATCCTCATTAGATCCTCGCAAAGACTAACAGAGAACTTAAAGACACTCATGGCATGCAGGGGAATGGCTTGAGCCACCGATTTGATGAGTACTTCCTTGGCAGCACTAGAAGTATACTTCTCTGTCCAGTCATTGAGTTTCTTCTTGTATCTCTCTTTAATTGGTTCAAACTTCCCATTTTTCATTCTTCCATTTGGTACTGGGAGTCCCAAGTACTTTTCTTCAAAGTTGACCGAAATGTTTCCAAGGATGTTATTGACTAGATTGGTGTTGTTTGCTCCGCAGTTATTTCCAAAAAGGATTGAGCATTTCTCCTGGCTCAGAAGTTGACCAGTACCTTTTTCATACTTATCTAGGGTCTCTTTTATAACAGTGGCCTGCTGAGCCGTGGCCTCGAAGAAAATGAGGCTGTCATCCGCGAAGAGAAGATGAGAGATGCCTGGAGCATTCCTCGTAATTTTTAGCTCATGTAATCTTCCGCATTCGATTTCTTTCTTGAAACAGCTTGAGAATCCCTCGGCAACAAAAAGGAAGAGGAAGGATGAGAGTGGGTCTCCCTGTCTTAGGCCTCTGGAGGGGGAGAAGGTTTGTTGTAGAACTCCATTCATCCTAAGTGAGTACCTAACCGACTTAACGCAAGCCATCACCCTTGTGATCCAGTGGTTATCAAACCCAAGCTTAACCAGCGCAGCTTCAAGGAAGGTCCAATCAACCCTGTCATAAGCCTTAGAGAGATCGAGCTTGTATGCACAGAAGGTACCTTTTTTATCTCTTGAATGTTGAATGGTATGAATGCATTCAAAGGCCACCAAAGCATTGTCAGCAATTTGTCTACCCTTGATGAAGGCGCTCTGTTCCGGGCTCACAATATCAGAAAGACATGGACGAAGCCTATTGATGATGCATTTGGCAATGATCTTGTACAGGACGTTACACAAGCTAATGGGTCTGAAATCCTTGAGCTCAGATGGATTCTTGGTTTTCGGGATTAGCACAATCGTCGAGTTATTGACACCCTCAGGCATGATACCAGTCTTGAAAAAGGACTGCACAGCAGAAATAATCTCATCCTTTAAAGTGTCCCAGTTTTTGTGAAAAAACTGGGCAGGCAATCCATCCGGACCGGGAGCTTTTTGAGCACCAATCTGGAAAAGAGCATGCGTTATTTCATCCTCAGACATATCTTCACATAGGAATTTATTCATCTCTGCTGTAACCTTCTGAGGCATATCCTGCACAACCAAACTCGGGTTGACACTGTTGTCAGCCGTGAACAGCTTCTGATAAAATTCAGTGGCTAGATCCCCCATCTCGAGTTGGTCTTGAGTCAGGGAACCGTCCTCTCTTTTCAGTTTACTAATCCTGTTCTTTTTTGCTCTCCAAGTTGCTTTTCTATGGAAAAAATTGGTGTTTCTATCACCCTCTTTTAACCACATGATTCTGGATCTTTGTTTCCAAAAGATCTCTTCTCTGTGAAGAAGCTCATCCAATTCACTTTCTATCTTCTTTATTTTGTTTCTGTTCTGATTTCTCCTACATCTTCTGGCTCTTTCAAGATCTCTTCTTAGCTTTTCAATTCTTCTCGGGATAAAGCCCACAGTCTTCTTGCTCCAATCTTGCAAGTTTTCTTTTACTGTATTGAGCTTGTTAGTGATGTCGCCCAGGTCACTGGCACAAGGCTGACCATTCCAAGAGGTTTGGATTTCATCGTGGAGAGAGCACTCCCTTTCCCAATGAACTTCGTATCTGAAACAATGAATTTGCGGGGCGACAGTATGCGGTTCATCAAAACTTAAAAGCAAAGGACAATGATCAGAGCGGGAGCTTACCAAATGTTTTACAGAGAAATCTGGGAAGGTGTTCGTCCAGCCAGGGCAGGCAACGACTCTATCTAGCCTGACCCTGACGTTCTTGAGGCCGACTTGATTGTTGTCATAAGTCCAAGGAAGCCCAGAGTAGCCAAGGTCAAAGAGATTGCAGAAAGAGAGCATCTCCCTGAACTCAGCCATCTGCCTTTCTCCCCTTTTTCTTTTGGAGAAATGCTCGGCTTGCCACATAACTTCATTGAAGTCTCCCAACATAAGCCATGGAGCATTTTGCATAGGTTTCATTTTTTTTAGCAGATCCCACATCAGATATCTCTGATGCCTGCGAGGCTCACCATAAACAAAGGTACTCCTCCATTTCATATTTTTTTGTTGATCATGGATCATTACATCAATAACTCTGCTATTTATTTTAAACAGCTCTACATCTATGGACTCGTCCCAGAACAACGCAACACCACCACCTTTTCCTTCATCTATAAAGGAAACACAGTGCTTAAGGCCTAATCTCCATCTAAGGCTATCTAAAGCAACTTTATTGTGACGAGTTTCAGAGAGGAAGAGCAGCTTGGGTCGATGAGCGCGCAGAAGACGCTCCAGATCCTGAACTGTCCGGGGCTGCCCAAGGCCCCGGCAGTTCCAAGCGAAGATTTTCATTTCTTCTGACGGGCACGCTCCTTCGCGCCCGTCAGTTGACCAGCTTTAGGAGTGCTGGTGGCCTCGTCCTCAGAGTTCTCCTCATTGTTTGCCTCCTTGTCCTTCTTCTTGAGCTGTTCCTCAGGATCATTAAGGATGATTTGATAAGAGGAGCTGCCTGTCTCAGCTCCCCCGCTGTGCTGCTTGATTTCTGGCTGTCTGGTCCCCATCTCCTCTTCTAGCAGCTTCTTCAGACCTTCCACGCCCAAGCACTGCTCCATGTTAGGAACCTGGAGCACGATTCTCTTGTTTCTCGGCTGCAGCTGGGCATCTCCTTCCTCGATCTCCGGCCTAATGCGTGGAGCCCCCAGGGCTCCTCCCTGGGTTGTCAACGCAGTGCTCTTGGTGTTGTTGTCTTGGACAGCAACCTTGGTGGTTCTCTTCCAGGTTGCCGGCTTCCTGGCAGTATACACAATGAGTGTTCTTTCTTCTCTGGCCTGGGTGCTAGTGGTCATAGCCACCGTCTTGGCGCTCACGGGAAGGCACGGAGTGGAAGGGGGCATAGTTGTGGTTGCAGCCCCCTTGCCAGTCACGTTTTTGGCGATCTCACCCTGAAGCAAAGGCAGCTTCTCGAGGACGGCGTCTCCCACAGGAGGGGCGGCCTCACCATCCTTGTTGGTGTTGGCGATGGTGATCTCCTGATGCAGCGGCGAGGAAGCGAGGATCATGGGCGGGGTGTTCGTCAAAGTGGGCGCAGCTTCCTTGGCGTTGTTTTCTTGAGGGTCGTTGACGGTGAGCTTGCCGACGTCCTTGGCCACCTGCGCGATGGTGGGAAGTTGTTGCCGATTTCCAGTGCGTGTCAGCCACCCATCCCTGCCCCGGTTGGATCTCCAGGGGAAGGTGTGTAGCTGACGTGCTTGCCCGGTGAACTCTGGAATGGGCCAGCGACGTGGGTCTTCAGGGAGTGTTGGAGGTGCCCCAATGCCCACATCATACAACACCATCTTCTCCTTGTCAGGGGCCCTGCACTCAGTGACTAGATGTCCTATTATACCACATGAACAACAGAAATTGGGGAGCCTTTCATAAGCCAAACAGGTGGTTACGTTCTGCTGCTCATACTCATCCCTAAAGGTGACCCACCTCTGCAGAGCTTGATCAATGGGAATACGAACTCTAGCTCTAAGGATTTTATCACATAAATCACCCCTAGCATATTTATCAAAAGTGACCAGTTCTCCAACTTCATTTCCCAAATCCTTGACTAACTGTTGTGAGAGAAGGTAGAAAGGGATTTTCTGAAACTGAACCCAAATGGGTATGGTAGAGAAGTGAAACTTTCAGCATCTATCCCTTCCTTAAGCTCTTCTATCAGGACAACATCATTTCTAAAATTCCATGGGCCTCCCTTAACTACATGCTCAAAATCACCAAGTTCAGAAAACTCGATAACAAACCTTCTGTCCGGTAGCTGCATGGTGTCGATGTGTCCCCGGATCTGCCAGATTCTCTTCATGCCATCTAGCAAAGTCTTCGAGGTGATCGCCATGATCGAGAGGTAGACCCCCACGGCCATCAGCCTGATGCGCGAGATCGGCTTGTTCTTGGAGATGTTCCAGACTAGAATCTTCTTCTCCTTCTCAGTCGCCGTCTCCATCATGGCCATCTTCCCCTTGAGCCGTTGGGAGGGACTGGCCTGGGCAGTGGTAGCTCCCTGCCCTTCCCTCCCATCGACGCCGATCATCCTCATCTTGTTGGGAGCAGCATTGCTGCTGCCGCTTCCGCCTCCGGCTTGGACAGTGTTGTTTTCCATCGTCAGCTTCGCCGCTTCCCCAACCATGAGGACAGGAGATGGGCACCTGTGGGATAAAAGTGAGAGAAATTGGAAGAGGGGTGGTAGTGTGCTGCTCTTCGGAGAGTCTTGATTTATAGCAATTTTCTGCCGTTTCTTGATCCTGTGATTGCTCCCAGCGTAGAATCGCTGAGAATTTGGGAGCATTGATTGGCTTTTCATACCCCTATCAACGGCCTTCTCCAGCTGCGTGTTCTCTTGTTCTAGCATGGGGTTGACAGAGTCTACAGGTGGAGAGTCAAACGGAAATCTGCTATGAAAGGGGGCAATTACCTCCGGCGATGAAATCGCCCTTGAATCTGCATCAGGTTCATCGCTTGATTCCCGCTCCCCTTGAATAAACACGCCGGTTACCTGAGGTGGCGTCCCCAACGGCGCGTCGCTAACATCAAGGGACAGAGAAACCTGCGCCTCCGCTCCTGGCCCATCGCTTGATTTTCGCCCCCCATGAATAAGGACGCCAGAAATTGCACCATCAAGGGCTGGCGTAATCTGCGCCTTCTCTGCACTAGGGGCAACGCATCCATTACTAGGTCGTATACGACTGAATTCGGCGAATCTTGCGCGGAGATATCCAAGGCTTCTTTTTGGGTCGCTCGAGTTGAGGATAATAATTTTCAGTTTTTCCCTGATGGATTGGGGGATGAAATCTGAGGTAGAACTGTTGGGATGTAGGTGTATGTTGCGGGGATTGGTCGGAATCACTCTAATCTCACTCTCACACACGGGATTTCTCAGGAAACTCTCCGCTCTCGTCGAATCGCCTCCGGCATCGCCGGAGAGACGAAGAGACATTTCAGTTTGGGGCTACTGGCTTTCTTAGGTTAAAGTGCAGTATGATAGTAGGGAGTGAGGACATTTGAGGCGACCAGCTTGCCTGCCAATTCCTGTGGGCGCAGAAACAAAATCAGACGCTCTCATCTTGTACTGCAAAGTTCCAACTGGCACGGAAGGAATTTTGCTATGTCGTGCGCGCTCTGGATGCCGGACACTCGTTCAGGCATTTTCACAAGCACCTGCCTGCATGGCTACAAGAGTGGAGAGAGGAGGAAAGGACCTGTGGGGAGTGACCGAGTGAGGGGCACATCCGGTGTGTGTGACGCCGCGGCGCGCTGCACCCACGGCGAGACGGAGCACGCCGGCGTGATGGTGGCCGTGGACGTGACGAGCATGTACCCATCGGCCGCGGCCGGCCGCGAGCGGCGGTTCGAAATGGTCGACCAGACATGAAAGACAAAGGAAACCTGGGCCTGTTAACCATCTACGTGAAGGCGACAAACAAGCACCTGTTTTTGTTTGAGGCCCAAAACCTGCTTAGACACCTTAACCCTTCTAGTTTAGTCCCACCTCGCCAAACGATAGAGTTAGCGAGCAGCTTAAATACCCGGTTCCCAAGCAATGACCCACCGAGCTGAGTAGCGTTGGCTTGTAACCCGAGCGGGGGTGATTAAGGTGGTGTTTGGATGCCTAGCATGTCGCATTGGCCTGGGCCTGGTATGCACGATCTTGCGGCCCGCCCGTCCCAAGCTGCGTAGTGCGCCAGGGGGCTCGAGCGAAGGCTCCTGGGCCTCACGGTTGCATAATGCGGCGGGCACTGCGTGAGGCTGGTTTCACAGAGCAGCGAGTACCGCCCGCTTCCGGCGGTGGGAGGATAACGGGCCGCTGTGCTCTAGGCCCGCTCTGGCCCATGCGACTGCCCTGGCAGACCATCATCTTTTTTTTCAGTAATCCAGAAGTTTTTATTTTGCTACTGCCGTCCTATGCCTGTCCGAGTGTCCGTTATATGAGTAATAAGTTTTGTCATCCTCAGCGCCTGATCATGTCGTCACACAGCGCCGACTTTACAAGATATTTCTGGGCATGTAAGATATTTGCTTCCCAACAATCACACCGACTCTTTTTTTTAGAGATCTATCACACCGACTCTTGAGGAGAAGTTCAGTATAGGCAAAATCTTAATTGCAGTGTTGCAGCTTAACCCGGTTCCTTCGCTAGATGCAATATCAGCAACGTCTCAAGAGTTCAGTTCCTCTGATACGCGCAAAGAAATACAGAATGTTCCAAATAACATAGGCAGCCTTCTATAGAAATATATACATCAAAGAAGAAACAAAGTAGAACCAGCAATATGCTGGCGACCGAAAATGCGTTCTCACCAAATGTCTGCATTTTGTTCTGACACTCGTCTTTTTCAGTACCTAGCAGTTAGTATACTACTGCTTCAACTGCCATTCACATTTCCTTCTCTCTAAAAGTTCAAGATGAGCAGAGGACATTCCGCAGATGATATACTTCAACTGAATAAGCACAAGCAATCAAGCATACAAGTCCATCTGAAAGCACCCGGACAAGACCAACAAAAATTCAATTCAACAAAGCATGCAAACAATTCAGAGAGGATTCCTCCATGATTTTTTTTTTGAATGGTTCCTCCATAATTGCATGCACTTCCTATAAATCAAATCAACAAAGTTTTTATTTCTGAAAAAGTACATCATAAATTAGCGCAGCGCAGAAACGCCTCCACGGTCTTGATGCTCACACTGACAATTAAAAAGAGTATCATTGTACTAGACCGCTTTCTAGCGTAAATGGTATACCTCCAGACCATGCTTCTACCATGTAAATCAGTAAATGGTATAACAAGGTGGATAACTGCTACAGAGCAGCGAGTACCGCCTGCCTCCAACCGTAGGAGGATAACGGGCCGCTGTGCTCCAGGCTCGCTCTGGCACATGCGCCTGCCCTCTCAAACCACCATTTTTTTCCCTTATCCAACACAACAGTTTTTATTTTGCCACCGGCTTAATAGGGTGTCAATGTGTCATGCTGAAAGTCTTATGCCTGTCAGTCAGAGGACAAAGCTTTTGTGTGGGACAGTGCTCCATCCATGAACATGAGTAAGTTGAACAATCATTCCCCCATAGAATCGTTAGCATCAAAAAATGATGTTGACTATGTTATAGAGAAATGGCATATGGTTGACCTTAGTAAATAAAGTCATAACCGGCAGCAAGCTTCGACATTTAAACAAGCAGCCAGAAATTTACCAAAACAATTTGACCATTATGAGTTAAAAAAAAAACTAGCTTGTGACTAGTTTAGATAATATGTAATCTTGTAATATCATATCAGAACCTTCAGTAACAATAAAATTTTAGAGGATAGAGTCCTAATGCACAGGGGCAAATGACTAAACAAATGTTCCATAACAGGAACGCGTCACAGTGGTTAGCAAAATGTAAATGCCGCACAACTGCCCTGGCGGTCGAAACAAGAAGAGAAACGGAATATGTGAAAAACGATGAATAGGCCCCTGAAGTGTACTGAATAAACAGTAGGTGAAGATTAATTCGAATATACATAAAGCCTCTTTCTGGAAGAAAAAACAAATACACAGAAAACCATGCAGCCCTATATAGAAATGGAGGTTTGCAGTGAAAAGCAATAATGGAAGAGAGGCGGAGGCTCCTCGTCAGGCATACGCAACGCACCTTGTTAGCATCAGAGTTAGAGTCAGCGGTCAGCACACGCTGGGAGGAGCCTCTTCAGAAACTTTTTCATGCTCGATTCTGTTTCTTCGTGCTGGAACTCTGGTGCTTGAATGCATTTGATCGCAATAGAGGAGAGCAAGTGGAAATACTCCCCACCTTCTCTGCAACGCCTTTGCAACTCGGGGCAGCCAGTTATCATCAGGGATCTGATGGCTGGGGGCCACTGGACGGGACCCAGCTGGAATTTCTCTCCACCAGGGCCTTGAATCTGCAACTGCTCAAGGGACGCAAGGTGATTCATACCATCTGGTAGAGCTTTCAGGTCATAGCAGCGATCCACATAGAGAACTGTCAGCTTCGTTAGATCTCCAAGGTTTGAAGGTAGTGCCACAAGATTTTTGCACTGGCTAATCTTCAATTCCTCAAGGGACGCAGGCAACTTGGGAAGCTCCAGTAAACTGCAACATTGGCAAATATGTAACTTCTCCAGATGGGGCAGCGGTAGGGTCTCCTCAGAAGATGAACCCCTCCCTTCCAGGTTGGTACACAAAGAAATATGCAGAAAGCTGAGGCGAACCAAGCTCTGGAACTCCTCCATTGGCCAACGGACAAGGTTGCTGCATTGTTGAAGCCACAATTCTTCCACAGAGGCAAAGCATTTCCAAAGCCTAAGTTGCAATTTTGACAGTCCCACTGTTGTGATGAAGCAGTTGGGACCACAAAGCTTCAACACCCGAAGGGTTTCCGCATTTTTTCGGGTTTTCTGATCCTCAGGAGGCAGCATCATCATGTTTGCGAGGGACCAAACCGTTAAACTGACAAGACATGGCCAAAATCCCAAAGGCATGTTTGTAGACATAGTACCTTCTCCATCGCACTGGAGGTCACACAATGCTGTTAGATGTGCGAGTGAACTCACTGGAAGACTGCAACAATTTGTTATGTTCAGGTCTTTTAGAACGGGGCTGTCTGGGATACTCGCAAGTTTTGGGCAATCCTTCATTTTTAACAATTCAAGCACCGGGAACAGTACCAGCCTGTTAGGATCAGTTAAACTGGTTTCTACCCATACCTCCAAGTTTGGCAACTTATGTAAGGTCATTTCCTTTAACATTGGGAAAATTTGAACAGGGGTACTGTATCCTTCACCTTCCATATGAAGACTGTTACATAATGTGGTCAGGCTACCCATGTCATAAAGAAACAAATTCTCAAGAGAAGTTGACAGCCATACTAAAGGTATATTCTTACATCTTGGACAGTTGGACATTTTTAACTTTCTTAGACACTGAAACATCCCAGGCTCTCTCATCCAGTGTGATATTTCGAGGCCACCATATCCATGTACCGCCAGAATTTGGAGTTTACTATGAGGTGTAAGAGACTCCAACACTTGCTCCTCATTACATGCCTCATCTTCAGGCATGTCATATTTTCTGCGGCCCCAATGCATCAACAGTTCAACTATATTCAGCTTTTGGTGGAGATTGGCTTTTTTTGCATCATTTTCACTATTTATTTTTCTCAAATTGTACAGTTCCAACCTCTTTCCAAGACGGTGCAGATCTTCGAGCTCATCAATGCCACGGCAAACTTCAGTATCCACAACAAAATTTGTTAGTGTACGAAGGTTGCTCAGTAGCTTAATATTTGGAGGCATTCGTTCCAAACTACCACATCCAAAAAGATAAAGGTGGACCAGCTTCCTCATAGTACTCATATCTTCTGGTAAGTGTTGTAGGATCGAGCAATCATTGAGCCTCAAACATTGCAAGTTATACAGCGCACATATTGAATCTGGCAATCTGTCAATGCCAGACCTGGAAAGGTCAAGATACCTTAAATGTTTTCCGCTTATGACCCGGTTATGGATAATAGAAGGATTGTAGCAATGCAACACTCTTAATGATGTCAGTCTTAACTCCTTAAGATTCTTGGGTAATATTAATGGCTCTAAAAAGGTGCGGAGATATACAGTGTCTTTCAACACACCATTGTTTTGCTCCTCTTCATCATACTTTAAAGTTGTCATGTGATGAGCATGTTTGACCGATCCTTTCTGCTGAATCAGTTCTTCTACAGTTGCACATTCATCTGTAACATGTTTCGCTAGGTCATGCATTAAATCATGCATTTTACATCCAATTGCCTCATAGCTTGTGTCGTTACCGATGCAATACCATTTCTTTATTTTCAATTCTTGTAAGAAGGATCTACAAACCAAATCATAGAAAATGGATTCTCCCTTCTATGTCAACCTTGTTGTGTCATCGTCTTGAATAAAACCATTTGCCATCCAAAGTTGGATCAATAGATCCTTCTCCATCTCATAGCCCTTCGGAAAAAGTGCGCAGAAGCCAATTCAATGACCGATTTCACAAGAGAACAAGCTTCGAAGTTTTCTGAAACACAGTGCCACATGTTCAACTGGAAATGTTGCTGGACCCTGTGGTCATTGTACACCATCTTGGCAAGAGTCGTCTTGCCCAAACCTCCCATCCCAAAGATTGGCAGAACCTGAACCTTCTGATTATCTTGCTGGTCAAGCAAAAGCTTCACCACCAACTCCCTGTCGGCGTACCTGCCAAAGATCTCTGCATATTCACTCAGTGCTGCGTGTGTCTGCCGACAAGGAACCTGTGGCTGCTCCACACTGTTCAGGAGGCCAAACGTGTTCATCTCTTCGACAAGTTCATTAATCTTCTCAAGGACGTTTCTCAGCTTCCTGCTCATCGTAAGACGGAAGAGAAGTGGGCTGTCCGATGTGAAGTGGATAAGTACCTTGCGTGTCTTGGACACGCCGATCTTGGCCTGGGAGCGCAGAGCCTCATACTGGAAGTCATCTAGGACATCGTCAGCCTCATAGGCAACGGTCCTGAAGTCCATCATCCACCTCTTGACGTACTGGTTGGTCTCGCTCTTCACCTCGGCGTCGGTCAGCTTGCACTGGACGGCCAACAACTGGCGCTCCAGCTTGCAGCGGTCACCGTCAACGCCACACATGTGGGTCATGGTCTGGATGAGCGCGCTCGCAGCCTTGCTGGCCACGCCTCGCACCACAGGGAGAAGCAGCAATTCTGCCATCTTTCTGTAACCGAGTCTCAGTTGTGAGCACAAAGAGATTGATGTATTCTAGTACAGATTAGGTGAAGACTTGTTGGCAATAATGCAGGCAAAAGAGCTAAATATTAGGTGAAGATGGGTCCAGCAGGGAAGGTAAGGTTAGGTAGTATACTGACACTTATCTTGAGAAAAAAATTAGTGCTCCCTCTAATCTATAATAAGTGTCAGAGGGATTTAGTTCGGAGGGAGTAGAAAAAATCTTCCATTTATTTACTTCCCAACCATCGCATCGACTCTTGAGGAAAAGTTTAGTGTTCCCTCTGATCTATAATAAGTGCCGGGTATTTAGTTCGGATGAAGAGTAAACAAAATCTTCCATTTATTTACTTCCCAACCATCGCATCGACTCTTGAGGAAAATTTTAGTGCTCCCTCTGATCTATAATAAGTGTTGGGAATTTAGTTTGGAGGGAGTAGACAAAATCTTCCATTGTTGCAGCATAATCGAGTTCCTTCACTAGATGCAATTTCAGCAATGGTCTCAAAAAGTTGTTCATATGTTATGCATCAAGAAAAACATAAGGTGTCAAGTAAAATAGGCAGCATTTCACAGGAAAATATACGACAAAGAAAAATGGAACCGGCAATATCCTGGCTGCTGGAGATTTGCGAATTAATCAGGCAGAGTAACTTGTATCAAATGATAATAGAGGTGTTCTATAAAATGTCTGATGTTGTTCCATCACTTGTCTTTTTGAGTGACTAGCAGTTCATAGTAGACTACTGCTTGAACCGCCATTTACGTTCCTTTCTCTGAATGAAGTCAAGTTGGGCAAAGGAAAACTTTGCAGATATACTAGAATAAGTACAGGCATACAGGTACATTCTGGCATCACAGTTTCTATCAACCAAAATAACATAGGATTTTATTCCCCCAAAAAATACGTAACAAATTGGCACAACACAAAAACACCTCCATGCTCTCATCAACAATTCAAAAGAGTACGCTCCCAGTGTAAAGGGTATACCTGAGTCTGGAACTCTGTTTCTACCATGTAAATGAAGGCAACACATGAGATGGGTATGAGCTATGTTTGCAACACAATGCACTGACGGCATCATCTCCAGCACTTTCTCCGAATTCGTTGAGTCCAAGTTCAGCCGCATGGATTCCTGCGGTGACGAAAGCAGATGCCATTCCTGCTCTGTTGGCTCCTTTGATGTCGTGGTGCAGCGAATCCCCAACGGTGATACATTCGTGGGCTTCAACACCTGCTACAGACATTGCTGAAGTATAGATAACCTGACAAAGCACCAGCATATGAGTACCTTGCAAGGTCAGTTGCCACACAAGAACTAAAATACCAAGAGAAGACAATTAAGATCAAGCAACCAACTACAGCTGCAATCACAAGTTCACAACCCTGTGAATGCCATTTCAACTTTGTATCATGTTTAAGTAGTTCAATTATTCACTTAATCTGGAAAAGGTAGACATGTCATGTATTACCTTATCAGGCTTTCCCATCCACTTTACTTCACCGCCAAGACTTTCATATTTTGCTGCCAGAGTGCCTAAAAGAGAAACAGATTGAGCTTTTCTCTTCTATCACAACCACCAGCTAAACAACTGTTATATGTTATCTAGTAACTGTTAAATAATCAGTGTGTGATCAAACGAATTAACCCACCAGGCATGACACGCAGCTCTCGAGCTTCAACAGTGACATAATCTGGATTAGCTACCACCATTGGGAGTCGTTTTTCACTACCAATCACTAGAACCTGCTCAAGCTCCTCAAGGCTTTTGGGAAGCGGATCACCTGAAGGCAAACCCAGGGCTTCGGTGCCATGGACTAGTATAAACTCTGCATCATCAACATTGCTCACAACTTGCAAACCAAGGCCCTAATAGGAGAATACAAGTAATGCTGATTAGGTCAAATACATTTGCAGTGCAAATACAACAAACAGATTTGATAAATAATGATGAAAAATCATTTGTCATGGAATCTTGTATACCTCATAATAGTAGTAATGCATTTGGATATTCAATGCTTGCCGTTATTAATACTTATCCAAATATGTCAGATGACCGACCTCAGCCATTAAATGGGAAAATATACCATGCCAATACTCGGAAGAAACAACTATTATAGCAAAAATAACAGGACAACAAACCTCCAGAGAAATTGCTCCTCGGCTGCCCCATGTCAGATGTATACACTTCCTTCCAAGAGCCGCAAACCATGGGTCATCCCTCCTATTTTTACAAAATCAAATCAGAAATTCACCTTAAGTTTATGAGTAAGTTTCATCAAATAAAAAGCAGAAGAAAACATCAGCATGAAGCTTACTTCTGAAGGTACTGATGCGTGAGCTCCCCGCTAGTGATCGCTCCAAGGAAACAAGACGTGTCGAACCCAAGGCTGCTCAGCTTCTCCATGGTCACCGACGACCGCCTCGACGAGTTGCTGATTATCACCATCTTCGCACCATTCCCGGCGAGCTTCTCCACTGAAACATCCATACCTCAGTAAGCTATCACGTTGCAGCACAAAGAGGCAATGGTAAACTGAAGATAAACTGATGTGTCTGGACCAACGTACATGCCAAGATGGCGCCAGGGTAGGGTTTCTTCCCGTCATGAAGAACACCAAACTGGTCCAGGAACCATGCCTGCCAGACAAACTCAGGTGTGAACAAACTATAGCTGCATCGAATGGCATGGATGCGTTCACGGGTGTTGGGTGTTCTACATGATGAACACAAACAGATGCTATGTGCAGAGGAATCAGGTCTCCCAGTTTTTTCCCCAATTTCTGCTGAAATTCCGGACTCCCTGTGATCCTATGGGTGATTCCGTTATCCAAATTAGCAGCGCAGGAAGAATCCATGGCTGATCCTAGGCTCCTAGCGCTGCTGCTACTCGGAGGATGAGCAAAACGAGGGGAGATTCAGTGTGAAGAGAGCGGGGAGCTTGCCTTGAAGCGGCCGGACTCGGCGAGGGGTCGGATCCCGGCCAGCCTCTCGAACACCGGCGCCGGCGCAGATGACATTTCCCACCGCCGCCGCGCGACGAGATTACGCTTGCGGTAGGTGAAGGGTGGAGACGAGCAGGCAGAGGCAACTGTGGGGGTGGGGCTCGTTTGGAAGGGTGAGGCAACCAGGCCGCGAAGCAACCAGGCAGTGGCTGGGTCGAGACTTCAGCAAAGGAGCTAACGAACGGCATGTCGCCGCTCGACTCCGGCGTATCGCCGGCCTCACGGCCACCGACGGCAATCGTGACCTTGACCTTGCACAAGGATGCAAGTATGCTGCTTGCCGCATTTTTACTTGAAACGAATTGTAATGATGCAGTAGTTCAGCACTAAAATTTCTGTCAAAAGAAAAGTATTCTCAAAAATCTGGAACAGCACAGTAGGTAGCAGCCAGATGAATGGGTCTTGTTGCAATTATCATCAAACTTCACATCTTAACTTCTCAAGCCAGTCTGACAGTGCGAGTGAACATTAGATTCAGTAAATCACGGCAGATGATATGCGCATATGACCAACCAGGGATGAGAACAGTTTCTGCTATTTCACGATCTGATGATCCCCAACTCTTGGGCACGGTTTCAAAAACAAAGGTACACTCAGCTATGCTATTACAAAACAGATAAGGTAACGGATCCATGTCTTGTTTGCAAGATGGCAGGTGCAGACCCTCAGTTCAGCTTCTCGATTAACTCGTTGATCTTGTCGCCACGGTTGCCTGTGTCGCCACCAGCCTTGAAGGGCTTCTTCTTCATCTGCAGCCTCCTCTCTGGGCACTTGAGCTTGAATGGCATGAGGAAGCTCGACGTTTCTCTGAAGTGCGGCCCGACCGTGGAGATCTCGTGCACCACGTCTTCCAAACATATGACGCCGTGCTCGCCTAGAGCCTGTTTTTAGCAAAGAACATATGTTTTAGTGTCCATTACAAAATCAGGAGAAACTAATTCAGAAATTAGCTCTGCCATATTAATGCAAGTACCAATGAAGATAATTTCACAAAATAAAGTGTTGTAGTGCGCTTAAGTTTGGAGCATCTGAACCTAATAAATATTATTGGTTAATAACTGGATACGGAAGGAATTCAAGTTTAGTATCAATGGTGAAAGTGGCTAGATAAAACTAACAGACATATACTACCAGGATATGCCTTATTCTTATTGATTAAAACTTCCCACGTTTATTGTTTGGTTTGCCATAGACATTAGACATATTCACTAATGTCCTCGAAGCTTTACGCGGATTCCAGAACCTCAATCTTCAGAAGATGTCACAGAAACATACCTTCTCGATTAGGTCATTGCTGGTGAGGGGGAACGGCTCCCTGTCGAAAAACCCACGACCCTTCTTGTAAATAAGCTCCTTCACATTCTTCAAATTCGGGAACCTACAATCACACAGCAATCAACATAACTTAAGCACCAACTAGTAAAACAATGGATCAAGTTGCATTTCAAGCAGCACAGATGCAGACTGGAGTTACCCACCCGTATGTGACAAACAGGTCAACCGCAGCGAGCCTCTTGAGATTAGCCTCGGTGGCCCTGAGGAAGACGCCGGTGAGGACCTGCGTGAGCCGCAGCTTGGCCAAAATCTTCCTGATGTCCGGGTGCACGTCCGTGGTGCTGCAAAATCACACGCAACAGAAAAAGAATCCATGTTAATCGGCGAGGTTCCACCACCAGCCAAAGGGAGAAGAAGCAACAATCTCTGGTAGCTTACCCGGGGATGCGGATGGCGAAGATGAGGTTGGCGTCGACGGCCTCGGCGGGGCGCAGCTTGCGGACCCTGAGGCGCGTCCGCATCCGGTTGAGGTCGAGCTCCTTGTTGCGGAACTCGCGGACGAAGTCCTCGGGCCGCTTGATGGCGCCCTTGGCGTCGTTGCGGCGGCGCTGGCGCTTGGCCGCCTTGCGCTCGCGGTTCTTGATGGCCCAGTCCTCGTTCACCTTCCGCTTCTTCAGCACCGTCTCCTTGACGAAGGCCAGCTGCTGCGTCCCCTCCTCCTCCGCCATGGCCGTCGGCGGCGCAGCGCGGGGTTCTCTTGGCGGTGTGGGAGGCGGCGGCGGTCGGGGAGCGGAGGGTTTGGGAGAGAAGAATCGAGAGGAATTTTCCCTGCTGGGGTCTTAAGCTCTTGCAGAGATCCATTCGTGGGCCAGGCCGGGCCGATGCGAAACCGACCTCAGAAGCGATATGGGCTTGTGGGCCGTACTGGCCCACTTGGAAGAAAACGTAGTCTTCTCGCAAAAAATAAAAAAAGCTGCCCGTTCCGTGCTGGCGGCGCCGTTCCCGTTCCGTTGCGTTTTGGTCGTAGTCGTACAAAACCTTCTTGCTCGTGGTCCATGGCTGACCCGGCGACACCCCCTTCTTCCTCGCACGCCAAGCGGCGAACCCCTCTCGTCGTCGCCGTCTTCTCGCCTCTGCTGCTGGCTGCTACGGCGGGCGGCAGCCTGCGATCATCTCCGCGGCCCTCGCCGTGGGCAAAGGTACACCTACGCGAGTACTAGCACGGCAACTGTTTGGAGATATTACTCGATCGGTTAGAAATTTGGGGAATGGAATTGCAGGTTACATCACTTGTTGTAACATTTTGGGATAGGGAGATCTCCTACTGTAAGTGCATGATTAGGTACAATTAACATTTAAAGCTTCATTAAATATCTTGGGGTTGACCTCCTATGTGGAATGAGCTGAATACTGGCGTCAAGTAAGCCATGACATCACCATTAGTGTTTAACAGAATTTTCCTTAAATTGGAAATGTTTTGCTATGTAATTTGACCTTGGATCATTTGGTGCTTATGATTTTGTTCGCTCTGCTCATTCAGGTTTTAAGTTATTGTAAGCTTAGGACTGTCCAGTATGTCTGGGGGTAACATCGATGCAGCAGCCAAGGAGATGGAGGCATTACATGTTGGGAAAGCTCAGGAAACCAAAGTAAGCAGTAATCTAACTTTCCCCTGAACTGAACCGTTAAAGTTGTTCGTCCCAATATGGTGCATGGTTGCTTCTGCATATTTCATACTTTTATGTTGGTACATGGAGTAAATTTTGGGAATGAAAAAGAAGAAGTTAAGAGCCATTCAGCATATTTATTGATACTATTCTGCTTTGTACAATTGGTCTTCTCATAGTCACGAAAATTACATGCTGTTCTTGCGATGATTTTTTTTTCATTGCCTCACTAGTAAACTTGATTGCATTCTGTTCAAACTTTGTCTCAATCTGTTTGTGTAACTTGTCCCTGAATTCTCCCAGTAGTTGTTATGAAGCTTTTCTGACTACATGGCATGGCTAGGGCTAGCCTTTCTATACCTCAGTTAGAAATGATCACGACACTCCTTCAACTGATGGCAATTACTGTGCTTGCATTGCATGGATTTCTGAACCTCATTTATCATCCTTCTCTTAAATGATGACCCGTTCCACTTGCAGCACTGTTGCATATTTTCTTTGCTGGTAAATAAGCTTCCCATTTTTGCAGCAGGAGAATGCGAATAAGGTGGCTAGTGTAGAAGATGTAATGTCACCAAAAGAACTCAAAGTTTCAGATAGCAATGATGGGGCTCCCGGAGGTCAGTCATCGCCACCAGAAGATGGAGATGATGCGGAACATGGAGCAGCAGGTGACAACTCTACTTTTCAAGTTCTCATTGCAGTTTCTCATCTAGAGTTGGACCAGTGAAGCTTCGGCTTTTCTGTTTAGCATTTGGGAAATGGTATGTGAATCATGTGATTACTTATTATTCAAACTTGTGTCTTCGAAATGGAAAGCTTCAGTGTCTGCGAAGAAGAAAAAGAAGAAAAGCAAAGCCAAGTAGGTTCCATTTTCGACTCAGACATTTGATTGTCATGTTTGGCTTGCTATGTTTTAAAAGCATACGACGTGTTTTCTGTAGTAGAAAGAAGGACCCTCTTCAGCAGACAGATCCTCCATCAATCCCTATTGATGAGCTTTTCCCTTCAGGAGATTTTCCTGTGGGTGAAATCCAGGAATACAAGGATGCGTAAGTATAACCCTATCAACAATAGCTGTTTTGCGGCTGTAATGAATTGTCAAATGATAACAATATGGTGTTGTTTATCTTCATCAAAACAGGCCACTCTGATACCTGGGTTAAAATTGCATGAGTTTAACTTCTGAAAACGATGCAGAAATAGTATTTTGCTTCATTTGTTTGTAATGATGGATGCTGCAAAATAATTCTCTTCCATAGATTAATCATTTTATTTCTATTCAGTAATTTATGGAGAACAACTAGTGAAGAAAAGAGGGAACAGGAACGACTACAAAAGCCTATATACAATTCTGTTCGCCGAGCAGCAGAAGTTCATAGACAGGTTTAGAATATACTGGCTTTGTATTTTTGCAGCATTTTTTAATTTTTTGTCGTTTTCTAAAACTCTACAATGTATGCTATTGTTTGCTAGGTGCGTAAATATATGAGGAGTGTTGTGAAGCCTGGGATGTTAATGATTGAACTATGCGAGACTTTGGAAAACATGGTTCAGAAACTTATAAAGGAGAATGGACTGCAAGCTGGTATTGCTTTTCCAACAGGATGCTCCTTGAATTGGTACGTTTATTCCTCTAGAGAGCTTCCTTATTCCTCTAGAGAGCTTCCTATTACTACATCCCTTCTTACATTGACGACAAAATTTCAATGCTTAGGGTTGCAGCTCACTGGACTCCGAATTCTGGTGATAGAACTGTACTACAGTATGATGATGTGATGAAGCTGGATTTTGGGACACATATAGATGGTCTGTCTGTTATACTATGTTCCATTATTTCTTCATGATTGTTTGGCATACATTTTGTAGGATTTTGTCTTTGTAAGTATGAAATCATGATATTTCTAATTGTAAAGTCTAACATGATCGTGTGATTATTCCAGGGCACATAGTTGATTCTGCATTTACGGTTGCGTTCAATCCCATGTTTGATCCATTGCTTCAAGCAACGAGAGACGCCACAAACACTGGAATCAAGGTAATTTTACATATTTTTGTTCACTCTTCGACGGCTGTGTTTATTTGATGCCAAGCGACTTGGATATACTGAAGGAATGCTTCCCATAGGAACCTTGGGACATCTTATTCCTGATAGCAGCTCTAGTTTTTTGTTGAAGCTTCCTGCTTTTGATTACTCCATTATAGTCTTTATAAGTTTACATGTTATGGCGTACTGTTATCTCTCCATCAGTTTGTGTACAGTGATTTGCTTGTGTCTGATTTGACTTTTTTTATAAGTTGTTAATGTTCTGTTACATAGTTCTTTGAAATCCTACTCCCTTAAACCAGGTCTATTCTTTGTTATTCAACAACAGTTGTCCTTCATTTCAGGAAGCTGGAATAGATGTACGGCTTTGTGACGTCGGTGCTGCAATCCAAGAAGTCATGGAGTCATATGAGGTTGAAATTGATGGAAAAGTTTTCCAAGGTGCTTGCATTTTCATTATTTTTTCTTAAATTCAGCACTAATGAAGCTGTGTGACAGCATGAAGATTCAAAATGCCTGTTTTTTTTGTGACAGTAAAAAGTGTGAGAAACCTCAATGGACACAGCATTGAACCGTACCATATCCATGCTGGGAAATCAGTTCCAATTGTAAAAGGTGGGGAGCAAACAAAAATGGAAGAGGGTGAATTTTATGCAATTGAAACTTTTGGGTCCACAGGTATGTCACTATATGCTTGCGCTCATATTTCAGTACACTAAATGTCCATTTTTTCTTATAGCATTACAGTAGTTTGTAAAAGGGCACTTTCCCTTTTATTTAACTATCATAGCATGACTTTCATGGCTGAACAACCGATATATGTTTTCCCTACTTAGGCTCATGTTAAAATCATGAAAATATTTACATTTACTGTGTCATTCTGTTGACAGGAAAGGGGTTTGTGAGGGAGGACTTGGAATGCAGTCATTACATGAAGAACTTTGATGTTGGGCATGTACCATTGAGGGTTGCCAAATCCAAGCAACTTCTCGGGACAATCAATAACAACTTTGGAACACTTGCGTTTTGCCGTCGTTACTTGGACCGTATCGGTGAGGCCAAGTATCTCATGGCACTGAAAAATCTATGTGATGTTGGCATTGTGCAGGTATATTAAAATATCACCATTTCCACTCAAATGTCTGATTCTTATCATAGTCATGGTTACTCACGGTTTTCTGCCCTGTTTGCAGCCGATCCCTCCATTGTGCGACGTGAAGGGCAGCTATGTGTCGCAATCCGAGCACACCATCTTGCTCCGACCAACCTGTAAAGAAGTCATATCCAGAGGCGCTGACTACTGATTCGTGCCACAGCCTGCCGTAGCTGTATTGGTTGGGCAATCTGTGTTTTCTTTGATCTAATGGCACCTGAGAATCAGACATATAATGCTCATATGCACGGTGGTGTACTCTTAATTGAGAACCTTCTGTTGTTGTTTTTTGGTCTACAATTTGTGCAAACTGGTTTGAAAATTTTGCTACTTGGTTGTATTTGGCTGGATTGCAGTGTAAAGAATAGTCTTACAATTCAGAGAACTTTATCATTAGCATGGGACAGTCGGAAGTTTATGTCTTCATGATATGCGATTTCTTTTTTAGCTGCACAAACTGTTAGAAAGTTTTCTTCTGTTTACAGATCTATGTCCTCGACTAATCACATATTGCTGGAAAAATATTTGTGCTCATTAAAACTTAGTTTAAAATTCTGGTGTGTATACAGTCCTACATAGATATATTTTCTTTGAGAAACATGTACTTGAATGAAACTAATATCTAAATGAAGGAATAGATCACTTGATTATGAATTATTAATCATAATTAATTTAGGCATCGTGAAAGACAAAATGAAGATGGCATAATTATACACCGCACTTATTTGTAGGACGGAAGAAAAATTTGTGTTTTTCATTAATATATACCGATTAATCTTGGTGCCGTGCACGAGAGTGTATTGCGGATGGCCATGCATTCCTCCTATAAAAGCTCCAAGATGACCCGGCCATCTAGGGGGTCTGAGAGGGGCTAATCCATCCGGGCCGTCCATTTCACTGTCACAGTAAATTCCCAATCCCGCTTTTCACCTCAGCCGTCGGATGTGGTAACTTTTTTATCACATTTTGCTTGTCCTATCGAGTCCATGACAGATGGGACCTTATACGTGCGGGGGCCGCCGGTCATAGGCAGCCACACAGGATCGTTCCTGTCACCCTTCTCGTCTAGGGCAGTGAAAACCTAGACGGGGCCAGTCTCTCCTCCCCCAATCCCCATCTCCTCTCCCGTCCTCCAATCATCCCTCTCCATCCTCCTCCCCCAACCCGCGCCGCCGCCTCTCCTCCTCCCAAGCAGGATGCAACCGCATCGGGAAAGCATCCGCGGGGCGCTGCTGCGTGGAGCGCCGGGAGGCGATGTTCGCCGCCGGTCGCGGGCGTCGCCGTGCGAAGAGCAGGTGGAGCCGCATCAGCCGTTGCCTTGGGTCATTGCCATCGTCGCGGCTCCTCCACGACATGGTCGTCGGACAGCGCCATGGAGCACGTCTCCAACAAGTCGCGAATCCGGGACAGGACGTGGATCCGCTCTGGCGACGACCGGAGGCGACGAGATCGCGCGGGGCGGATCCGTGACAGTGGCGACTGGAGGCGAGGGGCTCGCGCGGGGCGGATCCGCGACAGTGGCGACTGGAGGCGCCGGGCATGGCGGAAGATGGGCCAGCGCGGGGCGGATCCACTCCGACGTCGACCAGAGTCGAAGGGGCGCGGCCGGAGACGGGCCAGCCGGAGGTGGAGGAGCAGCGAGGGGGGGCGCTGGGACGGTGGTGGAGGAGCAGTGACGAGCGCGCCGGCCATGGCGCCGCTCGCTGGAGCACATCAGCATCTCATCGCTCGTCAATATTACTTCCCCATGTAAGCTCTCTATTCTCGTTCTTCCTCCTACTTCAATTCATTTTTCGCATGGCCATGATGGTGGATCTGCTTAGCCACGCATGGGTACAGAGAAAATTATAGCCATCTCTTCCATTTATTGGCTTTTTTATTGTTGGAGGTGATGCTAATTCGGTTCACACCGGTGATTATTCTTGTGCTGCATTTGGTAGTTTGCTGCACTTGGATTCAGATAGAAGAGATCCAGTTGCATTAGGATCTTTTTGTGAGAATCAACTTGGTGAAAAAAGGCGTATGATTTGTTTGTTCACTCAATGGACCAGGTGATGACATGCCCTCGCTCGCTGATCTCGAGCTTCAACCATCTCATGGAGGACGCCGTCTGGTAGATGTCCTGTGAAGCCCGCTATGCCACCTCCAGCACTAGGAAATGAGGTGGCTCAGAGGTCCGGCCTCCTCATATCCCTCGTCACCATCTGCGCACTCGTGGCGGCGCACATCGCCCACCAGAAGGACTGCAGGCCCGTCGACTTTGTGAGTGGCGTCATCCTCGTCAAACACAATGCCCGCAACCTACTACTGTCGCAGAGGTTTCTTCTTATGTTTCTTGGCAGCTTGTAGCCTTTGAGGCTCAGATTTGTTTTCCTATGGCTTTCAATATCTCAGTCATCGGGTGTTCATTTGGGCTTATTGGCTGTACTCATTTTGCTGCAGAGTGTATGTTTCAGAGTGATGTGGAAGGGTTGAGCAGCGAATGGGGTTATTTTATGTAATATCCCAGGTAATGGGGTTACAAAAATAGAGGAAACAGATGTGTGCATTGCATTCATGCATAGAAAATCTGGGGAATTTTCGCGCTTTAAAGTAAAACAGATCACGATGAATCGAAGTTTCACTTGACCTTGGTGGAACTGAAGTAGCTCATCAAGTCAAGCGCTACAAACCTCAGTGTGACTTTGTTAAAACCTTGTTTTGGGTAGAGATGAATTGATCTAAGGGGTTAGATCAAATGGAACTAATACTCAACACAACAACACTTTACTCAATGATCAAATGCTTGATCTTATAAAAGATTATAATATGGTAATCCTTACCATAACATATGAACATACATCTATTTGGAAATCAAGTAACAATAAATGGAGCAACCATTCTTCACTTATCTTTTCCATGTCCTAAGACTAATCCTTGATCCTACCATGAACCTCATGGTATTCAATTCTACTTTCGCTCTTGGAAACAAGACAAGGAGAGCAAACCTAGAGATATATATCTTACTCTATTCCATATTATTATACATCAAACCTAGAGAGGTGAGAGTCCTATATTCATTTATTAGGAAGCAATGACAAACCTAGAGGCAAACCTTGGATATACATATCCATATGATCACAACATCATCCTCAAGAGGAATCCTAGAGTATGTTATTGAAGTTCTTTCCCAAATGAGAGAGAGCACTCATACCAATCTTAGCTTTACCTATTTAAGAATAAAGGACAACCATTGAACTAAAGTATTAGGAGTTAAACCATATCATTTGGGAGTGGTGAGTTAGCCAATACCAAATGGAGTAAGATCATATCCATGAATTGATAAAGTAAGGAGGAGATTAATTCAACCAAGATAGCCAAGTGGAGTTTTAGACTTGATATCTATTAAGATATGGTGAATACACCATAAACCCTAGAATAAATCATTCCATTAGAAATACTTTGGGAAGCCAAGCCTTGAACACTATAAATTGAGTGATGATCATAAACCCTAAGAACTTGAGGTAGAGTTATTAAGAACAAGTGGATCATGCCTAATCCATGACCATGCTTTGGAGAAATAGGAGAATAATCCAAATACTAACACTTATATGATTAGTAGATACTATTCACCACATGAAATTATAAGGAGATCAATAATAAACAACCCTAGGCTTAAATCCCAACCTTAACTTGTGAACCACTTGGTGATTACAGGTATAATTCTACCCCATTTACATTCCATTTATTCTTCACCTAAGAAACACAAGAGAACCTTAGAGTTAAACACTATACTTTATGTAGTGAGAAACAATACATCCATGTGACCAAAGTTAACTATAAAAAGAACTTAAATCAATGTAGTTACTCTAATGATAAGTTGGGAGTAATAAAAGAAATTAATTGGTAGAAGATAAAACCAATTCTCAAATCCTTAGTAATTAGAGAAGCACATGAAATATTAAGCAAGTAACCATCTTATCATGGTTAGGGGAGATTAACCCTAGCAAATGCAATAAGATGTCATCTCAATTCTACAAACTAGAATTTTATCTCAACCCTAGTTATGGTATCACTATGGTGATAACCATATAAACCTAGACCATAATTGGGAATTAAATCAATGGCCATTAGGTAAATATCACTAGAACCCTAGTATGGCATATTAATAAAATCTTATGCTTCATTTATTAAACCTGAGGAAAACCATTGTGATACATCTTATAATTAAAACCATAAGTGTAATTATCCACCACTTATCTATTTAATTAAGACCCAACCTTGAGGAGAGTAATATCTACTCTAGGTATTGCAAAGTGTTACTAGACCATCACACTAAGGTTAATTTTAACATGAGTTATCAACAAACCTACAAAACCTTACTAGAAATTGCTCACATAAAATAACATGCAAGTGATTAATTAGTCAAATAGGAACTAAGATATCACAACAACTTCAGAAATACCTTGTGAAGAAAGTATCAACTCCTACATTTCTAAATGAAATAGAATTCATAATAAAAAGAAAATCAAAGTGAAAGTATAATTCATGTCTAATTGCTATTTTGAATAAGCCAACAATATGCAATATAATCCAATACAAAATAATTGTTTCAAACGAAATAAGGGTGTAATAATCATTGCACCAGATCTTAATCAAATTCACAAATGAAGGATCTGCAAAAATAAATAGAATTCAAAGATGAAATTCAAATAGGAAATATAAAAACAGAAAATGAAAACAGAAAAAGGAAAAGAGGAGAAAAACCTTACCTTGGCTCACTTGGCCGTGGCAGCCCAACAGGAGCCCAAGGTCCAGCCCACCTCGGCAGCCCAACAGCACGGCCCAAACCCCAGCCCGTACCCCTTCGTCCAAAATATCGAGGACGAGGTCGTCCTCATCCCCTCCGTGCGCTGGAGGACACGGCGACGCCGTGCTCGTCTTCCCCGTCGTGCTGTCGACCTCCCCTTGCTCCCAGCGGTGACGAGGCTCGCCTCTGGAGCCCTATAAGTAACCCAGGTCGACAAATGAGCTCCGTTTCCTTCCTCCTTCGCTCAAATTCCTCACAGACGAAAAACCTAGCTCGCCGGTCTTGTTCGTCGCCGTCGATTGAAGCATCGTCGAGCCACACTGGGAAGCCACGGAGCTCCGCCAAGCCCCCAGCAACATCCTCGTCGACGCACGCTTGCCGGGAAGCCTCGAGGACCTCGGATTGAGACCTCACCGCCCGCCGGTCACCATCAACTGTCGCCGTTCGCCGTCGCCATAGATCTCCCCTCGCCTCGCCGACCTCACCACTGCGTTCCTGGTGAGCTCACGAGCCTCCCAGTACCCTCGCTTCACTTGATTACACCCTGCATCGTCGCCGCGCCGCTCGCCCGTGTCCGCCGCCGCAGTACCTCGCCGTTGAGCTTGCTCCGGCGACCAAATAGGGGCGGCGTTGGTACCATATTGCTCACGGTGGAGTGCTCGTTCGATTGATGCAAGTAGATCGTCCGCCCGAGCCCGGGAACGGCGGCGCCGTCGCCGAATCCCGCCGGCAGAGAGCTTCCCCGCCATACTCTCGATTTTGACTTGGTCGTGCCCACGTGGCACGTGACCTGGCCCTTGACCCACTAGTCATTGACTGTGGGTAATACCTGTCCGGGTAGCTCTAGTAATTAGTTTCATTTTAATTCAAATACAAAAATCTCTGCAACTTCAAAGAAATCTAGAAATTTCATAAAAGTTCAGAAAAATAAAAATAAGATATCAAAATTCTTAGAAAAGAAAACTCTATCCAATAAAAATATAAAATGAAATTTTTATTTTTAATAAAAATTCACTTATTCAATACTTGTTAGTTAAGCCTTTAATTTTAAATTCTAAAAACCATTCAAAATTCAGAAATTAAGAAACCATTTATAAATTAAATAAAACCAGTAAGCAAATAAAGAAACCATAAAAACTAATTTTCTTTATTTGCAAATCCTATTAAATCATTATTAGGGGATTTAAACCCTAACTAATAATTACCCTATTTAGTAAATTATTTAAAAATAATAAAAAACCAAAGTGAATATTAATTTTATTTCAAAGTTATTAATAACTTCAACTTTAACATGAAGTTATTAATCATAGAATTAATTTGTTAATAGCAAACCCTAAATTCCACATGGAATGATATTATAACCATACCATTTCATGTGACTCCTAAAACCCTAAATTAATTAGGAACCTTAGTTCCATTATTACATATGAACTCTAATTTGCTTCTAACCTAAACCCAAGGTTAGAACAGATGATCATGGTACTTTATTTCAAATTATAGAGCCATCATTAGCAACTAAAAGACATACATATGTTCACATAAAATGTAGAAGACCTATCACCAATATATGGGTATTCCATATATTCATCTTCATCAGACCTAAATAATTAAGTAGGGTCAACCAAGTGCAAACCCTAGTTATTATTACCAAAACCATCATCCTTAAGTACTCATGCTTAGCATCACACCAAAGTGATGAATCCTAATAGCAACCATGCCAGTATCTTACATTACCTAACCATACCCCACTAAACCCTATTAGTGTGAGATAATTATTAATCCTCCTATTTAGAAAACCACCATTCCTTACTTAGTAGATCCAATAATAAACCCTAGATACCACACCAATAATTGAAATACTTCTTATTACCTAAGAAGTATGTTCTTCAAAAGTTATTCTTTTGAAGTAAACAGAGAGTCATCATCAACCCTGACTAACAGGACCTATAAATCTTAGCTATCTATTACTACTAAGATATATCCCCATGATAGCAACCAATAATTGCTTAAGATGCTTATGCTTCACTAAAACCTTACCAGCCCTAATTATTGATGAATCCAACTTGGTTGTGATCCATCTACTACTTACTCCAGAAACTAAATGAAACCATAGTCCACCATAGAACCCCCTCAACCTAATTATCATACTTGTTCTTTACTAAAGAACATGTTCTTCAAAAGTTATTATTTTAAAGTAGTTGATAATTAATCATTAACCATGCCATATAGTACTAAAACTGACCACTGTTCTTTACTTGTTAACATTATGCCAATTATCATTCTTTGTGTGCTCAATTGAATATTATGCTTTATTATCTACCTGTTTATAATACCAAGTAATCACACCTGAGTAAGAACCTTGTATGGAATCACTCTAAAAGTGCAACACACCACTCAATAATCCTAAATCATCGGGGTTAGGACACGCTTAGAGCGATTGCATCTCATTCTTATGCATTATTGCATCTTTGCCAATCTTTTAAACATCGTCCTTACCGGACGATGATGCTATTTCAGAATTTGGAGTTACTACGTATCGAAGACCTTGCCTGCATAATCTTGCGAGTCAAGAAAGGCAAGTTCATCGCTTGCTCATGTCATTTGAGTACTTTTATCAAATTACTTGCAAAGTACTATGGTTATCACGATTGCATAAAAACCAAAACCACTATTTTCATAACTATGAATATGACTATGTGGTGGGCAATGGAACCATGGATTGTGTTGATATGGTGGAGGTTCCATTGCAAGGGTTAATATCCATCTAGGATTAAACAACAAATGTCGCCGGTGATTCTTGTGCCGTAATACCCGTGTTAACCATAAGATCCGGAGTGGGACGGAG
>NC_061508.1:108520178-108557088 GCF_022539505.1 Lolium rigidum | reverse complement strand
AAGAGTGAAAAGTCAAAGCTAGGGGATGCCCCCGTGGTTCATCCCTGCATATTTTAAGAAGACTCAAGTATCTAAGCTTGGGGATGCCCAAGGCATCCCCTTCTTCATCGACAACATTATCAGGTTCCTCTAATGAAACTATATTTTTATTCAGTCACATCTTATGTGCTTTACTTGGAGCGTCTGTTTGTTTTTATTTTTGTTTTTGTTTGAATAAGATCGGATCCTAGCATTCTTTGTTTGGGAGAGAGACACGCTCCGTTGTTTCGTATGAACACATGTGTTCTTAGCTTTATCTTTAATGTTCATTGCGAAAGTTGGACTATTTCATTCATTGTTATATGGTTGGAAACGGAAAATGCCGCATGTGGTAAATGGTATAATGTCTTGAATAATGTGATACTTGGCAATTGTTGTGCTCATATAGATCATGTTTAAGCTCTTGCATCATGTACTTTGCACCTATTAATGAATAACTACATAGAGCTTGTTAAAATTTGGTTTGCATGATTGATCTCTAGAGTCTAGATATTTTCTAGTTAAGGTGTTTGAACAACAAGGAGACAATGTAAAGTCTTATAATACCTACAATATGTTCATATGTGAGCTTTGCTGCACCATTTCATACTTGAGTTTGCTTCAAACAACCTTGCTAGCCTAGCCTTGTATTGAGAGGGATTCTTCTCGTGCATCCAAATCCTTGAGCCAAAAACTATGCCATTTGTGTCCACCATACCTACCTACCACATGGTATTTCTCTGCTATTCCAAAGTACATTACTTGAGTGCTACCTTTAAATTTCTATTCTTTGCCTTTACAATATATAGCTCATGGGACAAATAGCCTTAAAAACTATTGTGGTGAAGAATATGTACCTATGTGTCTTATTTCTTAATAAGTTGCTTGTTGAGCGGTAACCATGTTTCTGGGGACGCCATCAACTTTTACCTTTGTTGAATATCATGTGAGTTGCTATGCATGTTCGTCTTGTCTGAAGTAAGGGCGATTTTCATGATCAAATGGTTTGAGTATGCATACTGTTAGAGAAGAACATTGGGCCGCTAACTAAAGCCATGATTCATGGTGGAAGTTTCAGTTTGGACACAAATCCTCAATTTCTTATGAGAATATTAATTGTTGTTGAATGCTTATGCATAAAAGAGGAGTCCATTATCTGTTGTCTATGTTGTCCCGGTATGGGTGTCTAAGTTGAGAATGATCAAAAGCGAGAAATCCAATGCGAACCTTCTCCTTAGACCCTTGGTACAGGCGGCATAGAGGTACCCATTTGTGACACTTGGTTGAAACATATGCTATGCAATGATAATCCATGTTAATCCAAGCTAATTAGGACAAGGTGCGAGCACTATTAGTATACTATGCATGAGGCTTGCAACTTATAGAATATCTTATACATAACACATATGCTTTATTACTACCGTTGACAAAATTGTTTCTTGTTTTCAAAATGAAAAGCTCTAGCACAAAAATAGTAATCCATGCTTCCCTCTGCGAAGGGCCTTTCTTTTACTTTATTGTTGAGTCAGTTTACCTATTCCTTCTATCTTAGAAGCAAACACTTGTGTCAACTGTGTGCATTGATTCTTACATGTTTACCTATTGCACTTGTTATATTACTTTGTGTTGACAATTATCCATGAGATAAATATGTTGAAGTTGAAAGCAACCGCTGAAACTTATATCTTCCTTTGTGTTGCTTCAATGCCTTTACTTTGAATTTATTGCTTTATGAGTAACTCTTATGCAAGTCTTATTGATGCTTGTCTTGAAAGTATTATTCATGAAAAGTCTTTGCTAAATGATTCATTTGTTTACTCATTATCTTCATCATTGCTTCGGATCGCTGCATTCATCTCATATGCTTACAATAGTATTGATCAAGATTATGATAGCATGTCACTTCAGAAATTATCTTTGTTATCGTTTACCTACTCGAGGGCGAGTAGGAACTAAGCTTGGGGATGCTTGATACGTCCCAAACGTATCTATAATTTCTTATGTTCCATGCTACTTTTATGATGATACTCACATGTTTTATACACACTTTATGTCATTATTATGCATTTTCCGGCACTAACCTATTGACGAGATGCGAAGAGCCGATTGTCTGTTTTCTGCTGTTTTTGGTTTCAGAAATCCTAGTAAGGAAATATTCTCGGAATTGGACGAAATCAACGCCCAGGGGCCTATTTTTCCACGAAGCTTCCAGAAGACCGAAGAGGAAACGAAGTGGGGCCACGAGGCGACGCCACACTAGGGCGGCGCGGCCCAAGCTCTGGCCGCGCCGGCCTAGCGTGTGGGTCCCTCGTGTGGCCCCCTGACCTACCCTTCCGCCTACTTAAAGTCTTCGTCGCGAAACCCCCAGTACCGAGAGCCACGATACGGAAAACCTTCCAGAGACGCCGCCGCCGCCAATCCCATCTCGGGGGATTCAGGAGATCGCCTCCGGCACCCTGCCGGAGAGGGGAATCATCTCCCGGAGGTCTCTTCATCGCCATGATCGCCTCCGGATCGATGTGTGAGTAGTTCACCCCTGGACTATGGGTCCATAGCAGTAGCTAGATGGTCGTCTTCTCCTCATTGTGCTATCATATCATGATCAAGATCATCTATTTGTAATGCTATATGTTGTGTTTGTTGGGATCCGATGAATATTGAATACTATGTCAAGTTGATTATCAATCTATCATATATGTTATTTATGTTCTTGCATGCTCTCCGTTGCTAGTAGAGGCTCGGCCAAGTTGATACTTGTGACTCCAAGAGGGAGTATTTATGCTCGATAGTGGGTTCATGCCTCCATTAAATGCGGGACAGATGACGTAAAGTTCTAAGGTTGTGGATGTGCTCGTTGCCACTAGGGATAAAACATCGATGCTTTGTCTAAGGATATTTGTGTTGATTACATTACGCACCATACTTAATGCAATTGTCTCGTTGTTTACAACTTAATACCGGAAGGGGTTTGGATGATAACCCGAAAGTGGACTTTTTAGGCATAGATGCATGCTGGATAGCGGTCTATGTACTTTGTCGTAATGCCCCGATTGAATCTCATAGTACTCATCATGATATATGTATGTGCATTGTTATGCCTTCTTTATTTGTCAATTGCCCAACTGTAATTTGTTCACCCAACATCTCGCTTATCTTATGGGAGAGACACCACTAGTGATCCGTGGACCCCGGTCCTATTCTTTACATCTGAAATACAATCTACTGCAATTGTTCTTTACTGTTCTTCGCAAACAATCATCATCATCCACACTATACATCTAATCCTTTGTTACAGCAAGCCGGTGAGATTGACAACCTCACTATTACGTTGGGGCAAAGTACTGTGATTGTGTTGTGCAGGTTCCACGTTGGCGCCGGAATCCCTGGTGTTGCGCCGCACTACACTCTGCCACCAACAACCTTCAACGTGCTTCTTGGCTCCTACTAGTTCGATAAACCTTGGTTTCTTACTGAGGGAAACTTGCTGCTGTGCGCATCACACCTTCCTCTTGGGGTTCCCAACGGACGTGTCAACTACACGCATCATTAACCATAATACAAACATTATCAATCCTCCCCAAAGGTTTCTTTATAGCATTATCGGCAAGATTAACATCCAAATAACAATTTTTCAATGGTGGCAAGTCAAGCATTCATAGATTTTCTTAGGCATAACAGAAATACTTGCACCAAGATCACATAAAGCATTACAATCAAAATCATTGACCCTCATCTTAATGATGGGCTCCCAACCATCTTCTAACTTCCTAGGAATAGAAGTTTCAAGTTTTAGTTTCTCTTCTCTAGCTTTTATGAGAGCATTTGTAATATGTTTTGTAAAGACCAAATTTATAGCACTAGCATTAGGACTTCTAGCAAGTTTTTGTAAGAACTTTATAACTTCAGAGATGTGACAATCATCAAAGTCTAAATCATTATGACCTACAGCATTGGAATCATTGTCCCCAACGTTTTGAAAAATTTCGGCAGTTTTATCACAAGCAGTTTCAGCAGTTCTAGCAGTTTCAGGTAATTTTGCACGCTTTGCACCAGGAATAGAAACATTGCCAACACCAATTATTTTACCATTGATAGTAGGAGGTGTAGCAACATGTGAATCATTATCATTACTAGTGGTGGTAATAGTCCAAACTTTAGCTACATTATTCTCTTTAGCTAGTTTTTCATTTTCTTCTCTATCCCACCTAGCATGCAATTCAGCCATCAATCTGTTATCACCAGAATTTGACCGGATCAGAGTTGGGCCGCGATTAAATATGGGCTTGGAGAATATACATAGAAGAAATACATGAATCGGCCTTGTATACAAAGTTTGGGCTAGTTTGCCCGTGTATCTGTAATATAGTAGGATATGTGTCGGTTAGATAGAATTTGGCTCGTGCACGGTTGGGATTATTCCCACGTTAGAAAGTCTACGGACTATAAATATGTATCTAGGGTTTCTGAAATAAACAACAATCACGTTCACCACAAACCAATCTAGGCGCATCGCCAACTCCCTTGTCTCGAGGGTTTTCTTCCGGTAAGCATCATGCTGCCTAGATCGCATCTTGCGATCTAGGCAGTACACGTTTATTCGTTGTTCATGCATTGCTCGTGCTGAAGCCTTGTTGATGGCGAGCAACGTAGTTATCATAGATGTGTTACGGTTAGCATTATTTCATCGTATCATATGCTTTCGTCCGTGCAACCCTTAGACGTCTAGCCGCCCTTACACCTATCTTAGGTGTAAGGGCGGCACCCCGCTTGATCATTATTTAGTAGATCCGATCCGTTATGATTGCTCCTTGTTCTTCAAGGATTAGTTTAATATCTGCATAGTTAGGCCTTACAAACGGGTTGAAGGATCCAGGTGGCACGTAGGGTGTAGTTTGCTAGACCTAGACAAGATGTTCCGGGGATCAACTTCATGTTGGTTTTTAGGCCTTGTCTAGGGTCGGTTTACGATCACCGTGCGTGGCCGCCAGGCTCAATCACGCGTAGGATGTTCCGGTTATGTGGTGAAAACCCTAAATCGTAGTAAGTCGTTTTAGCTTTATATTGATCAAGCAGGACCACCATGTGATCGTTGATACGTCTCCAACGTATCTATAATTTCTGATGTTCCATGCTTGTTTTATGACAATACCAACATGTTTTGTTCACACTTTATATCATTTTTATGCGTTTTCCGGAACTAACCTATTGACGAGATGCCGAAAGGCCGGTTCTTGTTTTCTGCTGTTTTTGGTTTCGAAATCCTAGTAAAGAAATATTTTCGGAATCGGACGAAATCAAGACCCGGATTCCTATTTTTCCAGGAACCATCCGGAACACACGAGAACCGCCGGAGAAGGGGGACAGGGCCACCAAACCACACCCCGGCGCGGCCAGGGGGGCGCACCCCCCTATGGTCTGGGCAGCCCGTGGCCCCTCCGACTCCGATTCTTCGCCTATATAAGCCGTCGTGACCTAAAAACATCGAAAAAAAGAACCACGATACGGAAAACCTTCCAGAGCCGCCGCCATCGCGAAGCCAAGATCTGGGGGACAGGAGTCTCTGTTCCGGCACCCTGCCGGAGCGGGGAAGTGCCCCGGAAGGCTTCTCCATCGACACCGCTGCCATCTCCACCGCCATCTTCATCACCGCTGCTGCTCCCATGAGGAGGGAGTAGTTCTCCATCGAGGATCGGGGCTGTACCGGTAGCTATGTGGTTCATCTCTCTCCCATGTACCTCAATACAATAATCTCATGAGCTGCTTTACATGATTGAGATTCATATGAGTTTGTATCACAATTTATCTATGTGCTACTCTAGTGATGTGTTATTAAAGTATTCTATTCCTCCTGCATTGGTGTAAAGGTGACTAGTGTGTGCACCATGTGGTTCTTGTCGTAGGCTATGATCATGATCTCTTGTAGATTGTGAAGTTAACTATTACTATGATGGTATTGATGTGATCTATTTGGTTATGTTGATCTATCTTACACTAAAGGTTACTAAAATATGAGCATTATTGTGGAGCTTGTTAACTCCGGCATTGAGGGTTCGTGTAATCCTACGCAATGTGTTCATCATCCAACAAAAGTGTAGAGTATGCATTTATCTATTCTGTTATGTGATCAATGTTGAGAGTGTCCACTAGTAAAAGTGTAATCCCTAGGCCTTGTTCCTAAATACTGCTGAGTTACTACTACTTGTTTACTTGTTTTACCGTGTTACTACTGCTGCAATACTACCACCATCAACTACACGCCGACAAGCTATTTTCCGGCACCGTTGCCACTACTTATTCATACCACCTGTATTTCACTATCTCTTCGCCGAACTAGTGCACCTATTAGGTGTGTTGGGGACACAAGAGACTTCTTGCTTTGTGGTTGCGGGGTTGCATGAGAGGGATATCTTTGACCTCTTCCTCCCCGAGTTCGATAAACCTTGGGTGATCCACTTAAGGGAAAACTTGCTGCTGTTCTACAAACCTCTGCTCTTGGGGGCCCAACACTGTCTACAGGAAAGGAGGGGGAACGTAGACATCAAGCTATTTTCTGGCGCCGTTGCCGGGGAGGAAAGGTAAAAAGGCTCTCATACTACAGTCCCAGGTAAAGTATTTTTCTGGCGCCGTTGTGTGTGTGCTCGAAGCTATTTCCTTTAGATCCTGCAATTGCATCTTTTTGTTTCTTGTTTACACTAGTTTGGCATAATGGACAACAATGAGCTTCTTATTCTATTTCCTGATTTAAAACATGGATTGTTTGATGCGAAAATTAAAAAACCTATGAAATCTTATTTGCATGCTTGGTAGTAATATTAGTATGAACGCTTTGAACACCATTGTTGATAATGATATAGAAAGTTCTAAGCTTGGGGAAGCTGGTTTTCATGATCTTTTTAGTCCCCCAAGCATTAAGGAGAAAATTTTCTTTAATGATACTTTGCCTCCTATTCATGATGATTATAATGATAGTGGTCTTTTGGTACAACCTACTATGGAGAGTAAATTTTATTGTGATTATACTATGCCTCCTACACTTGATGAGAATAATAATGATAGCTACTTTGTTGAATTTGCTCCCGCTATTACTAATAAAATTGATTATGCTTATGTGGAGAGTAATAATTTTATGCATGAGACTCATGATAAGAATACTTTATGTGATAGTTATATTGTTGAGTTTGCTCATGATGCTACTGAAAGTTATTATGAGAGAGGAAAATATGGTTGTAGAAATTTTCATGTTACTAAAACACCTCTCTATGTGCTGAAATTTTTGAAGCTACACTTGTTTTATCTTCCTATGCTTGTTACTTTGCTCTTCATGAACTTGTTTATTTACAAGATTTCTATGCATAGGAAGCATGTTAGACTTAAATTTGTTTTGAATTTGCCTCTTGATGCTCTCTTTTGCTTCAAATACTATTTCTTGCGAGTGCATCATTAAAACTGCTGAGCCCATCTTAACGGCTATAAAGAAAGAACTTCTTGGGAGATAACCCATGTGTTTATTTTGCTACAGTACTTTGTTTTATATTTGTGTCTTGGAAGTTGTTTACTACTGTAGCAACCTCTCCTTATCATGTTTTTGTGCCAAGTAAAGTCTCTATGGTAAAGTTGATGCTAGATTTGGATTGCTGCGCAGAAACAGCATTGCTCGTCTGTCACGAATCTGGGTCTAATTCTCTGTAGGTAACTCAGAAAATTATGCCAATTTACGTGAGTGATCCTCAGATATGTACGCAACTTTCATTAGTTTTGAGTTTTTCCATTTGAGCAAGTCTGGTGCCATTTTAAAATTCGTCTTTACGGACTGTTCTGTTTTTGACAGATTCTGCCTTTTATTTCGCATTGCTTCTTTCGCTGTGTTGGGTGGATTTCTTTGTTCCATTACCTTCCAGTAGCTTTGAGAAATGTCCAGAAGTGTTAAGAATGATTGTGTCACCTCTGAACATGTGAGTTTTTAATTATGCACTAACCCTCTAATGAGTTTGCTTAAAGTTTGGCGTGGAGGAAGTTTTCAAGGGTCAAGAGAGGAGGATGATATACTATGATCAAGAAGAGTGAAAACTCTAAGCTTGGGGATGCCCCGGTGGTTCATCCCTGCATATTTCAAGAAGACTCAAGCGTCTAAGCTTGGGGATGCCCAAGGCATCCCCTTCTTCATCGACAAATTATCAAGTTCCTTCTCTTGAAACTATATTTTTATTCGGCCACATCTCATGTACTTTACTTGGAGCGTCTGTGTGCTTTTGTTTTTGCTTTTGTTTTGTTTGAATAAATGCTTGTGTGGGAGAGAGACACGCTCCGCTGGTTCATATGAACACATGTGTTCTTAGCTTTATCTTTTAGTGTTCATGGCGAAGGTTAAAACTGCTTCGTTCATTTTTATATAGTTGGAATTGGAAAATGCTACATGTAGTAATTGGTATGATGTCTTGAATAACTTGATACTTGGCAATTGTTGTGCTCTTATTTAAGATCTTGCATCATATACCTTGCACCTATTAGTGAAGAAATACATAGAGCTTGTTAAAATTTGGTTTGCATGAGTGGTTTCTCTAGAGTCTAGATATTTTCTAGTAAGATGTTTGAACAACAAGGAAGACAATGTATAGTTTTATGATGCTTGTAATATGTCTTTTATGTGAGTTTTCCTGTACTAGTTCGTGCTTGTGTTTGCTTCAAACAACCTTGCTAGCCTAAGCCTTGTATCGAGAGGGAGTACTTCTCATGCATCCAAAATCCTTGAGCCAACCACTATGCCATTTGTGTCCACCATACCTACCTACTACATGGTATTTATCCGCCATTCCAAAGTAAATTGCTTGAGTGCTACCTTTAAAATTCCATCATTCACCTTTGCAATATATAGCTCATGGGACAAATAGCTTAAAAACTATTGTGGTATTGAATATGTACTTATGCACTTTATCTCTTATTAAGTTGCTTGTTGAGCGATAACCATGTTTCGGGGACGCCATCAACTATTCTTTGTTGGATATCATGTGAGTTGCTATGCATGTCCGTCTTGTCCGAAGCAAGAGAGATCTACCACCTTCATGGTTGGAGCATGCATATTGTTAGAGAAGAACTTTGGGCCGCTAACTAAAGCCATGATTCATGGTGGAAGTTTCAGTTTGGACATATATCCTCAATCTCATATGAGAATAATAATTGTTGCCACATGCTTATGCATTAAAGAGGAGTCCATTATCTGTTGTCCATGTTGTCCCGGTATGGATGTCTAAGTTGAGAATAATCAAAAGCGAGAAATCCAAAATGCGAGCTTTCTCCTTAGACCTTTGTACAGGCGGCATGGAGGTACCCCATTGTGACACTTGGTCAAAACATGTGCATTGCAAAGATCCGGTAGTCCAAGTTAATTAGGACAAGGTGCGGGCACTATTAGTATACTATGCATGAGACTTGCAACTTGTAAGATATAATGTACATAACTCATATGCTTTATTACTACCATTGACAAAATTGTTTCATGTTTTCAAAATAAAAGCTCTAGCACAAATATAGCAATCGATGCTTTCCTCTTTGAAGAACCATTCTTTTACTTTTATTGTTGAGTCAGTTCACCTATCTTTCTCCACCTCAAGAAGCAAACATTTGTGTGAACTGTGCATTGATTCTTACATACTTGCTTATTGCACTTGTTATATTGCTTTGCATTGACAACTATCCATGAGATATACATGTTACAAGTTGAAAGCAACTGCTTAAACTTTATCTTCCATAGTGTTGCTTCAATGTCTCTACTAAGAATTTATTGCTTTATGAGTAACCCTTATACAAGACTTATTGATGCTTGTCTTGAAGGTACTATTCATGAAAAGTCTTTGCTATATGATTCAATTGTTTACTCATTGCATTAACATTGTTTTGAATCGCTACATTCATCTCTTATGCTTTACAATAGTATGATTAAGATTATGTTGGTAGCATGTCACCTCAGAAATTATCTTTTATCGTTTACCTACTCGAGGACGAGTAGGAACTAAGCTTGGGGATGCTGATACGTCTCCAACGTATCTATAATTTCTGATGTTCCATGCTTGTTTTATGACAATACCAACATGTTTTGTTCACACTTTATATCATTTTTATGCGTTTTCCGGAACTAACCTATTGACGAGATGCCGAAAGGCCGGTTGCTTGTTTTCTGCTGTTTTTGGTTTCAGAAATCCTAGTAAAGAAATATTTTCGGAATCGGACGAAATCAAGACCCGCATTCCTATTTTTCCGAGAACCATCCAGAACACACGAGAACTGCCAGAGAAGGGGGACAGGGCCACCAGACCACACCCCGGCGCGGCCAGGGGGGGGCGCCCCCCTATGGTCTGGGCAGCCCGTGGCCCCTCCGACTCCGATTCTTCGCCTATATAAGCCGTCGTGACCTAAAAACATCGAAAAAAAAGAACCACGAGACGGAAAACCTTCCAGAGCCGCCGCCATCGCGAAGCCAAGATCTGGGGGACAGGAGTCTCTGTTCCGGCACCCTGCCGGAGCGGGGAAGTGCCCCCGGAAGGCTTCTCCATCGACACCGCTGCCATCTCCACCGCCATCTTCATCACCGCTGATGCTCCCATGAGGAGGGAGTAGTTCTCCATCGAGGCTCGGGGCTGTACCGGTAGCTATGTGGTTCATCTCTCTCCCATGTACCTCAATACAATAATCTCATGAGCTGCTTTACATGATTGAGATTCATATGAGTTTGTATCACAATTTATCTATGTGCTACTCTAGTGATGTGTTATTAAAGTATTCTATTCCTCCCGCATTGGTGTAAAGGTGACTAGTGTGTGCACCATGTGGTTCTTGTCGTAGGCTATGATCATGATCTCTTGTAGATTGTGAAGTTAACTATTACTATGATGGTATTGATGTGATCTATTTGGTTATGTTGATCTATCTTACACTAAAGGTTACTAAAATATGAGCATTATTGTGGAGCTTGTTAACTCCGGCATTGAGGGTTCGTGTAATCCTACGCAATGTGTTCATCATCCAACAAAAGTGTAGAGTATGCATTTATCTATTCTGTTATGTGATCAATGTTGAGAGTGTCCACTAGTGAAAGTGTAATCCCTAGGCCTTGTTCCTAAATACTGCTGAGTTACTACTACTTGTTTACTGTTTTACTGTGTTACTACTGCTGCAATACTACCACCATCAACTACACGCCAGCAAGCTATTTTCTGGCACCGTTGCCACTACTTATTCATACCACCTGTATTTCACTATCTCTTCGCCGAACTAGTGCACCTATTAGGTGTGTTGGGGACACAAGAGACTTCTTGCTTTGTGGTTGCAGGGTTGCATGAGAGGGATATCTTTGACCTCTTCCTCCCTGAGTTCGATAAACCTTGGGTGATCCACTTAAGGGAAAACTTGCTGCTGTTCTACAAACCTCTGCTCTTGGGGGCCCAACACTGTCTACAGGAAAGGAGGGGGAACGTAGACATCAATCGTACACCTCGTACGAATCATGGGTGAATCGGCTCCTTGAGCCGATTCACAGGACAACCTGAGAGCCGATCGAGGCTCGTATTTAATGTTTACGTGTATGCCATGCAGGAAACTAAGCGAGGCAAATCCATGACCTTCCTGACCAGGTATAGGTCAGGTGGCACGCCCTTGCACCAGCATCGGACGTGCATGCCGAGTCTTTGCGGGCCGTCGCTCGAGGGACCAGGGCCACCCGCAGTCCTGGGAGCCTCCCGGCTCTACTGTGTTGCCCGTCGCTGCTCGCCAGTGGGTTTCTGACCGCAACACATTCTGGCACGCCCGGTGGGACAGTCTTCGACATCAACCGCATCGCCATCTACATCTGAGATGGCGGAAGGCACTCCAATCACGTACGAGGATCCGACCGAGGAGCTCAAGAAGAAGTATGACGAGGTCAAAGCGATCCTCGAAGCCAACCTCATCGGCTCTTTCCGGAGAACCCGCTCACACGGCATCGGGTGGAAAGGGTTCTCACCTGAAGGCGCGCTCGATGGAGTGGACCTGTCCGCCCCGTCGGAAGAACGCACCGGGTCTCGCGTCGGGAGATTAATTTCATGGTAGCTCATTCGCTGCGGCGCCACTCGAGAGCCTCGGTGAACACTTTGGAGCGTGTCGCTCTTCGGGTGATCCAGGAAATCATGAGGCATCGGTACTCTCCGTCGGGACCAGCTCTAGGGACTCACCAAGGAGAGATGCCACTCCGGTCCCGTCCACCGCTGCCATTCGCGTTGGCAGCACCGAAGTGCCGAGTTCACCGGCATACGTCGTCTACAAGATCGGTGGTGACCCTAGTGATTACCAGTTCTTGCATGAGGCGCCTAAGGAGATCCCTCACGGATACACGTGCACATACGTGCCGGACTGCAATAGATCGGGCACTCACAAACCAGACCGCAACAGCAGGGACTTCGGAACAGCGAGGAGGAACTTCGGGAACAGATCTTGAGAAGCGGACGTGGCTAGCTAAGTATGCCACCCCGATAAACCTCCGAGCCCAACTCCTGCGGTTGGCTCGGAGCTTGAGAAGCAAGCGTGGCTGGCTAAGTATGCCACTCCGGCAAATCTTCGAGTTCGACTCCTGCAGCCAGCACCGCGGATCGGATCGGTACAATCTTGAGAGACCAGTTCGGCATGGTGCCGAAAAGGAGGGCAATCGGCTATTCCAAGCCGTACCCTAACGAGTACGAGTTGATCCCACTACCACCCAAATATCGGCTCCTCGAATTCTCCAAGTTTAGTGGATTAGATGGTTCCGACTCAATCGAGCATGTGAGCCGATATTTGGCACAACTGGGCACGATCTCAGCATCAGATGAGCTGCGTGTGAGGTTCTTCGCACAGTCCCTCACAGGATCGGCTTTCGGGTGGTACACATCGCTGCCACCAGACTCTATCCGGACTTGGAAGCAGTTGGAGGAGCAGTTCCACATGCAGTATCACTCAGAGGCTTCCGAGACTGGCATTGCCGATCTAGCACAAGTACGACAGAAGCGCGGAGAAACAGTGTCATAATACATCCAGCGTTTCAGAACCGTTAGGAACCGATGCTATTCGGCTCGTGTGACTGAAAAAGAAGCGATCGAGTTGGCGGTGGTGGGTCTCGCATCACCGATCAAGGATGTGGCCTCCCAAGCGAGACTACCCTTCACCGGCGCACATGGTGCGAAGGCTGTCATTATATGAACAGCGCCACCCGGATGTATACCGGGATAAATTCAAGCGTGCGGTGGTCCTGGTTGAGGCGGACGAAGATGAAGGCTCGCGGGAGATCAAGAGGTAGCAGTGGCTGAATGGACTCGGGGGGCAAGCCCCGTGTCCTGCAAGTGGGTTAAGCCACAAGGTCCTCCAAGAGGGTTTGACTTCGACGTGACCAAGGCTGAGCAAATTTTCGACCTCCTACTTAAGGAGAAGCAGCTAAAGGTACCCGAAGGCCACAAGATCCCCACGGCTCAGGAGCTGAACGGAAAGCCATACTGCAAGTGGCATAACACGTTCACCCATGCCACCAACGACTGCAGGGTGTGGCGGCAGCAGGTCCAGATGGCGATAGAACAAGGGCGTCTAATTTTCAGCCAGTATGCCATGAAGGTCGACACACACCCCTTCCCCGCCGTTAACATGGTGGAGTGCACTTACCCTGGAGGGTGCCAGCCAGGATTCTCGTTCAACATCAACATGGTAGGACCTGGACACCACTCTGGTAAGGACAGAGACGAGGGCAGCTGCTCTCATGACAACGACAAAGAGGAAGCCGTTCCACGCGATCGGCTCCGGCACGATGGCAAGCGCTACATCACAGGGGGAGAAGTGAGGAATGTGCGATATCAGCGACCTCTCTCTGATCACCTCCTCAACAAATATGTGAGTCAATACGACCAACGCCGACGATACAACAACGAGGACGAAAGAGATCGTCTGGCTAGGGACGCCAGGAGACATCGTCGGCATGATCGCGACGAGGAGAGATATGAGCGCCACACCAAGGAAAAGTCGAGAGAGCAAGACGACGTGGATAGGCACTGGGACTGTCCCTTCTTCAGACACTGCTGGGATTCAGGAATGAGCCGATTGCCTACAATCGGCAACTGCCCAGAATGTAGACAGAAGAAGAAGGATGCAGCTAACGTGTCCGTGTTCAAACGTCTAGGGCCTCTCCCACCTCGGAACAAGCACGCTGAGTCCTCTCAGGTAGAAGATCTCGAGGAACTAGAGGACGATGATGAAGAAGAAGAAGATAAGTACCACCGGCCAAGGTGGTGCCCTGATGGACTCAGCCATTCCCAAAAGCGTAGGGTTCAGCGACTACGTGGTTTGGAGGAAGCCGAAAGGTTATACCTGCACACGTTAAGGAAGGCGCGGCCTGATCTGGCCGCGAAAATTCAGCGAACCCTGGACGAAGAAGGTCGGCCACAAAGGAAAGAGTGGCGCCCCAGACAAAAGAAAGCCGATGATGAGACATCGGCTGGCACAAACATGGTGTTCATCCTTCCGACGGAGTTTAGTGCTCCAGGATTAGACGAAGCACCTGTGGCACAACTTGACTACGGCCCACGGCCGGTTATCTTTCAGAAGCCACGAGAAAGAAGCTACAGACACCTGAAGGCCCTGTACTTACGAGGCTATATCAATGGGCAGCCTGTCAACAAGATGCTGGTGGACACCGGAGCGGCAGTCAACATTATGCCATACTCCATGCTACGTCGGTTGGGACGCTCTAGCTCGGATCTGATCAAGACCAACGTGACACCGAGCGATTTCAACGGCCAAGCATCCGACGCACAAGGTGTTCCGAACGTGGATCCGACCGTAGGAAGGAAAACCATCCCTACGACGTTCTTTATTGTCGATAGCAAGAGCACCTATGCTGTCCTGCTAGGGAGAGATTGGATCCACGCCAACTGTTGCATTCCATCCACGATGCACCAATGCTTAATACAGTGGGATGGAGATGAAGTAGAGGTCGTCCACGCAGATGACTCAGCCGAGATTTCAACGGCTAGCATGAACGTTTGGGAGACGACAGGCCAAGAGCCACTCTCAGGCATCAATTTGGACGACTGCGAGCGCATCGACGTCACGAAGGACGGGGTTAGGCTGGTCTTATCCACCGGCCTGACCGTATAGCAAGAACAAATCTATGGACGAACGTGGCGAGGCCGATCCTTGTGATCGGCCCCAGAGATCTATGGACGAACATTGCAAAACCTTCAGTGAGCGATTCAATCAACATGGAGGCCGATTCCAGCAATTGGCCAAAATTATCCTCACCATACGTTCTGCCTGTGTTCAACGTCGATCTAATGGGCAACGGTTTTACGTCGGCTGATGAGCTGGAAGAAGTCAACATTGGTCCTAACGGAGCCGACGTTCAAATACAGTGCCTTGGCTAACCACAGAGCCGATATCCGCAGTTACCTGGCAGATTCGGCTCGGGGGGCACCTAATCAGATGAACATGTGCGATACATGTGCAGTGAAATATTGGGGGCCGATAGAAAAATCGGCCAGTAAAAAAAATTCTCATGATGTACAGCCGATGCACGGACATCGACTTTAGAACTAAGGAACAAAGCCGATGCACAGCCATCGACTCTAGTACAAATTACACAGGATCTACCAGCTGCGTGTTCAAGGCGCAGATTTCGACCAAGTCGTTCTTCAGCTCAGCTTCAAGGCCTTCTGCTTCTTCGAGGGAGTGAACAATGAGAGCTTCTTCAGCTATCAATGAGCTGATTTTGTTGCCCGAACCTTCTCTTCGAGGACCTCCAACCCTTTGCGCAAGGTCGCCAGTTCAGCAGTGCTGTCAGAGGTATCAGTTGGCGTACAAGGCAGCCTTTTGCTCATTAAGCCGTTGGCGTTTCGTCTGCAATATCGGCTTTCGACGGAAGAAAAGGTGATCGGCTCTGGTGTATCTACTGTCGGCTTGGCCAAGTTGGCCACCTTCTCAGCTACACTCGTAGGAATGGCTAGGACCAGAGTGGCTGACATTTTTCTTGGAAGCCGATGGTGGCAAGTCTGGCTGGCTCTGCGTAGTGGTTTTCTCAGATTTGCTCGAGCTCGAGTCCATTTGTCTGAACTGTGCGTCCTCACCGCTATTCTCGCCTTGACTGAGGCTCGGGGGGCAGCTGATCTGGTAGATGCTCTGTTTTTAGAAGCCGATTGGGGTGTCATCGGCTGGTCCTGCGTCATAACCTTCTTCAAAGATGGTGAGTTCTTGCAGAAGAGGATCACTGGAGCTGGTGGGAGGAATTTAAGGGCTCTCTTAAAGGCATGGGTCTTCCACATTGTCCACCAGATCTCAAAGTCATCAGTCGAAGAGTTGAAGGATAAATTGTGAAGGACCGATGCGTTGCCATCGGCTCATTGAGCATTGGCTAAGTGGACAATCGGCAAAGTCAGTATGAGGGGAAATCGGCTAAATTAGCATAAAGGAAATCGGCAAAATCAAATTGAGGGAAATTCTTCATTGATAATGGGATTTCTTACATAAAGAGCTGATTGCTCTCAAAAGGAAGTACCAGGGGATACATTGCCCCATCTACTACTACTGATCCTATGCTAAGGGTCCTATCTATGGGCCGTCGCTACCCTCGTCGTCGCCGTCGTCGCCATTGTCGGCGCTACTCCCGGCGGGCTCGTCGTCGCTGCTGCAGCGGCCGCCGGCAGGGCCCTCGTTGTCCTCGTCTTCCTCGTCAGCGTCGTCGTCGTCGCTGTCGAAGTCGCTGAGGTTCCCCGGCCAGGGGCAGAAGCGCTTGGCCGGCGGTTCATCGGAGGAGGTGTCGTCCTCCTCCTCCTCCTCCTCGGAGGAGGAGGAGGTGAAGTCATCCCAGGAGAAGCGATCGTCATCGCTCTCCTCCTCCGTTTCCCCGTCGGCAAGGAAGTGGAGGTCACTTTCCCCGTCGGTCGAGGACTTGTCGTCCTCAGACCAGACGGAGAAGTCGTGACTGGACTCGTCCCCGTCTTCGATGGCGCGGCGAATGTTGGCCTCGTGGGCCTCCTCCGGGTCCCACTCCGGCGTCGGCTCGCGGGAGGGGGGGGACTGGGTGGAAAGACCCGACGAGGCGAGAGGAGGAAGAAGACATGGTGGCAGAGGAGGGCTTTTGGAGTGCTAATGCGAAGGGGATGAAGAAGCGAACTGTTTGGAGCGGTTAAATAAAAGGGGATATAGTGGAGATTCAATGCCACAGCAGTTTCCGAGGAGGTGGTGCCCAAAGAAAAAAAAATTTTGCCAGGTCACGCGGAGAAGCGGAGGAGGCAAGGCATCATGATGATGGATAATGCGACGGTTCTGCTCTGCCACGACATGACCCGACGAAGAGAAAGCAGAGTGATTTTGGAATTTTCATTTCCAAAACCAGGGGGCATGTGTTATCACCAGAATTTGACCGGATTAGAGTTGGGCCGCGATTAAAGATGGGCTTGGAGAATATACATAGAAGAAATACATGAATCGGCCTTGTATACAAAGTTTGGGCTAGTTTGCCCGTGTATCTGTAATATAGTAGGATACGTGTCGGTTAGATAGAATTTGGCTCGTGCACGGTTGGGATTATTCCCACGTTAGAAAGTCTACGGACTATAAATATGTATCTAGGGTTTCTGAAATAAACAACAATCACGTTCACCACAAACCAATCTAGGCGCATCGCCAACTCCCTTGTCTCGAGGGTTTTCTTCCGGGTAAGCATCATGCTTGCCTAGATCGCATCTTGCGATCTAGGCAGTACACGTTTATTCGTTGTTCATGCGTTGCTCGTGCTTGAAGCCTTGTTGATGGCGAGCAACGTAGTTATCATAGATGTGTTAGGGTTAGCATTGTTTCATCGTATCATATGCTTTCGTCCGTGCAACCCTTAGACGTCTAGCCGCCCTTACACCTATCTTAGGTGTAAGGGCGGCACCCCGCTTGATCATTATTTAGTAGATCCGATCCGTTATGATTGCTCCTTGTTCTTCAAGGATTAGTTTAATATCTGCATAGTTAGGCCTTACAAACGGGTTGAAGGATCCGAGTGGCACGTAGGGTGTAGTTTGCTAGACCTAGACAAGATGTTCCGGGGATCAACTTCATGTTGGTTTTTAGGCCTTGTCTAGGGTCGGTTTACGATCACCGTGCGTGGCCGCCAGGCTCAATCACGCGTAGGATGTTCCGGTTATGTGGTGAAAACCCTAAATCGTAGTTGGTCGTTTTAGCTTTATATTGATCAAGCAGGACCACCATGTGATCGTACACCTCGTACGAATCATGGGTGAATCGGCTCCTTGAGCCGATTAACAGGACAACCTGAGAGCCGATCGAGGCTCGTATTTAATGTTTACGTGTATGCCATGCGAGGAAACTAAGCGAGGCAAATCCATCACCTTCCCGACCGGGTATAGGTCGGGTGGCACGCCCTTGCACCAGCATCGGACGTGCGTGCCGAGTCTTTGCGGGCCGTCGCTCGAGGGACCAGGGCCAGCCGCAGTCCTGGGAGCCTCCCGGCTCTACTGTGTTGCCCGTCGCTGCTCGCCGGTGGGTTTCTGACCGCAACACAATCTTATATTCTCATTAATTTTAACTTGGATGGCGTTTGCCGTAGTAACAATCTTATTATCAATATCCTTATTAGGCATAACTTTCAATTTTAAAAGATCAACATCAGAGGCAAGTCTATCAACCTTAGAAGCAAGAATATCAATTTTATCAAGTTTTTCCTCAACAGATTTGTTAAAAGCAGTTTGTGTACTAATAAATTCTTTAAGCATGGCTTCAAGACCAGGGGGTACACTCCTATTATTGTTGTAAGAATTCCCATAAGAATTACCATAACCATTACCATTAGCAGAAGGATACGGCCTATAGTTGTTACCAGAATTATTCCTATAAGCATTGTTGTTGAAATTATTATTTTTAATGAAGTTCACATCAACATTTTCTTCTTGAGCAACCAATGAAGCTAATGGAACATTATTAGGATCAACATTAGTCCTATCATTCACAAGCATAGACATAATAGCATCAATCTTATCACTCAAGGAGGAGGTTTCTTCGACGGAATTTACCTTCTTACCTTGTGGAGCTCTTTCCGTGTGCCATTCGAGTAATTTATCATCATATCATCAAGAAGCTTTGTTGCCGCCCCCAAAGTGATGGACATAAAGGTACCTCCAGCAGCTGAATCCAATATGTTCCGCGAAGAAAAATTCAATCCTGCATAGAAGGTTTGGATGATCATCCAAGTAGTTAGTCCATGGGTTGGGCAATTCTTTACCAAAGATTTCATTCTCTCCCATGCTTGAGCAACATGTTTATTATCTAATTGCTTAAAATTCATTATGCTACTTCTCAAAGATATAATTTTAGCGGGAGGATAATATCTACCAATAAAAGCATCTTTACATTTAGTCCATGAATCAATACAATTCTTAGGCAAAGATAGCAACCAATCTTTAGCTCTTCCTCTTAATGAGAAAGGAAACAATTTCAATTTTATAATATTACCATCTACATCCTTATACTTTTGCATTTCACAAAGTTCAACAAAATTATTAAGATGGGCAGCAGCATCATCGTAACTAACACCGGAAAATTGCTCTCTCATAACAAGATTCGAGTAAAGCGGGTTTAATTTCAAAGAATTCTGCTGTAGTAGCGAGGTGGAGCAATAGGTGTGCATAGGAAATCATTATTATTAGTGTTTGTGAAGTCACACAACTTAGTGTTTTCAGGAGTATTCATTTTAGCAATAGTAAATAAAGCAAACTAGATGAAGTAAATGCAAGTAACTAATTTTTTTGTGTTTTTGATATAGAGAGCAAGACAGTAAATAAAGAACTATTTTTTTTGTGTTTTGTTTTAGTGCAGCAAACAAAGTAGTAAATAAAGTAAAGCAAGACAAAAACAAAGTAAAGAGATTGGAAGTGGAGACTCCCCTTGCAGCGTGTCTTGATCTCCCGACAACGGCGCCGGAAAAAGTGCTTGATGCGTGCGGTTAACACACGTCCGTTGGGAACCCCAAGAGGAAGGTGTGATGCGGACAGTAGCAAGTTTTCCCTCGAAAGAAACCAAGGTTTATCGAACCGGGAGGAGCCAAGAAGCACGTTGAAGGTTGATGGCGGCGAAGTGTAGTGCGGCGCAACACCAGGGATTCCGGCGCCAACGTGGAACCTGCACAACACAACCAAAGTACTTTGCCCCAACGTAACAGTGAGGTTGTCAATCTCACCGGCTTGCTGTGAACAAAGGGTTAACCGTATTGTGTGGAAGATGATAATTGTTCGCGAAGAACAGTAAAGAACAAGTATTGCAATAGATTGTATTTCAGATGTAAAGAATAGGACCGGGGTCCACAGTTCACTAGTGGTGTCTCTCCCATAAGATAAATAGCATGTTGGGTGAACAAGAGCGAGAGGAGGCAGATCCAATACATCGTGACCACACAACCTTGCATCAACGCTAAAAGATTAGCCCCGTGATTTGCGGTAAAACAGTGTCAGACGCCCCGCAAATCGCACGTCATGCAATCTGTTTTGCCCCACGATAATCTCATCAAGCAACCGCACCCTGTGTCCATGTCCATGCCTCCGCCGCCAATAGAATCGTCCTCGGCCGTCACCCTTGGCAGCCCGCATGCCCACGCACTCCTCCCCCATTGTCAGGATCCCGGTGGATCCTTGACAAACTGGATCACGAAGGAAGAATTTGGGGGAAGATCGGTAGAAAAAAAGGTAAATTGCAAGAACTAAATAAATGGTAAATTGCAGAAAAGTAAGATAAATTTAGGGTTCATATTTCTTGGTTGGTTCCAACAAGGATACAAGGATAGGATTTTATACACCTAACCACTACAACATGATAGCATTGGTGGAATACCGATACTACCCTTACAACTATTAAGCCACTAGTAAACCCACTACTCATACCCATACTAGTCCCTTACATAGTTACATTACTCCCCCTCGAGACCATTGCTCAGCAATGGATAAGTTTCTTTAGAAACTTTTATAATTATCAATTATCCTTGAAGCTTCATTGTATCAGGGAGTTAGAAATGTAATGAAGAAAATATCCATTGTCCAGATCTGAAGATAGTTATGTAAAGGTAGCAAATTCTTTGCATTGTAATTCTTTAGGACACCTTGCTGATGTAGAAACTTGTCTTCACTGAAATAGGTTTTGCTCATTGGTAATGGACATTGTAAATAATTGAGCACTGGACTTGGTAATCGAGTTAATGCCTTCACTACTGTCATTTCCAGCCAGCTATACAGGTATGAGGAAGTTGCGATTCTAAGGTCCCATATACATACGGCTGAATAATTTGGCCAAGCTGCTAAATCCGGTGCACGTGTGCAAGACAATGATTTATCAGTTTCACTCCAGACTGCCAACATATAACAGCCCAAGGACACTCTTACTCCAGGATCCCATTGTAATCTTGTTGCCAGATTCATTGAGAACTCCTGGCAATATTCAGTTTTTAGCCCACTGTTGAAGTACAAGGAACACATGCAATTACCTTGAGATAAACGTGCATCCCTTTGCATGACAAGGACACTAGCATGGAGTACAGGGTTAATTCCATTGGAAGCAATATATTGCATGCAGTCTGTCAAATTAAGAAATGAGAGTTCCGCTGTCTGCTGGACAAACCGGACTTGATGGGCCACTGTATATTTACCTAGTGTCATATATATGAGACTCAGAATACCAGGATCCCAAATATGAGAGGTGTTGCTCGTTGGTAGTTGAATTTTTAACACTTCGTACAAAACTGCTGCATCTCTTCCTTCTTGACATATTTTTCCAGAACACAAGACCACTATCGCACACACGCTAGTGGCAGTTGACATACAGATTGCAGAGAGAATAGCTTCTGTCAAACTGAACATGCGAGAATAGCAGCCTAACTGCTGAACTGTTTCTGAATGTGGCAACTTCAAAACCATTGGCAAGCAATGTATCTGGAGGAAAACAGTCGGAGTATAGCACCAGGAATGAGACTGCAACAGCAATGACAACAACAGAGCCGATAATTTCTTCATGTCGACACGTTGCCCAACGAAAATTGATAGCCTGAATGTTGTCTGGCCAGTATAAACTAGTTTTGGCACTGTAGATTTGTCCAGTATCATATCCATTTGGTCGAAAATGCCTGGATCCCATAAGAACTGAATCTCATGGTTTTCATGACTTGATGGCACCCTGCAATAGCAGCTCTGCTTTGGTACACAAGTGGGCACTCCAAACTGGATTCTCGCCGTTGGCACATAAGGGGGTGTGAAAATTCCACCTGCAATATCTTTGTTCAGTGTCGAACTCAAAATTGAATGGTCTCCTGGATCCCATTCATTTATTCTCTCATGAATTGCCAATACACTCCAAAGTGAGTCTGTCATCTGCTGTGTATAAATGCCAAATTGGTTGCATAAATTCAGAGCTTTAGGGGCTGCCATAACCACATAACCAAATTTCTCGGGGGGCTTAGACTTGTTTGAGTGGAGTGATGCTGAAACTCCGGGATCCCATAGAAAAAATATAATGGAATTCCCTGTAGCCGAATGACAATCAGGTTTGTCCCATAATTTTTCTTCGTCGCCTCGAGCTGCTTCATCGCATGTTCTGCATTTCAAATCTTTGCTGAACCAATAGAGGAGTCGTGATATGTCCTCATTCTCAAACATGAAGTTTTCACCATCATTCAGTTTCTTTAAATCACAGATTGACTGCTCATTTGTCAAACTGAATGCACCAACAGTATCAACCGTAGGTTTCTCAGCACTGAATGTTAGCTTGCTGAAACAGTTGGGAAGTTGTCCACTTTCTTGTTGTTCTTCTTCATGTGGCTGCTGCTCAGGTGGGTTAGCAAACACATGAACAAACTCATTTGAGCGGCCATCTGACTCGTCATCATAGACATCAAACACCGGCTTAGGAACAGCTCGCTCTAAGTCAAAATTTTCTGGTAGCACATAGTAGCTACGCTCAGTACCATCTGCTAAGAACACACTGTGGCTACTGAGATTGTTAAAACCATACGACTCTGGCACTTCATCAACAGTTTGCTCACCAATATTGGTGCCTTCACCATGCACACATGAACTTTGAATTGGATTTTGATGCCCAGAACAGCAGTTCTCATACCCAGATTGTGGTGTCGGCATTTCATCGAACATCTGCGGGGCGACATATGCAGTCGCTAATGTATCAGACGGGGAGCTAAGAGAGCTCGCTGACAAGCTTGCTGTTGTACCCGTATCATAGAGATTCGAGGCATTAGTCGCTGCTGAACTAAATTGTGCTTCTGCTAATTCCATGGAGAGGATCTTAGGACCCGTGTGCTTGTGGACGCCAGAGATGGACGCCCCGCTGGTGTTGTTGCCTTTGGTGAGGTCGCTGCCCTGGCACCTGAAGTTGGGGAACGCGGGGTGGACAGCGCTGTCGAATTTCTCGGTCTGGAAATCGCGGTCGTAGAGCGGGGTCGCGTCGTTGTCTTCCTCCGTCTTGCTGTTGATGGGTGTGCCGCCAGTCACTGCCTTGGAAGATTGAGTCGGGGGGCACGCGGTGGAAGACGATGCCCATGTAGGCCTTGTTTACTCCTAGAGTATTTCCATCCCCTGAGGGTTTAGGGATGAGAGGGAATTGGGTGAAAACCCCCGTTTCACCAAATCCCCATTTTCCCCCTAATTTCCCCTAATTTCCCCACACCCTCCCCCACAGCCTCTAGTTACTTTGTTTTTAGGGATGAGAGGGGATATGAGAGGATTGTGACCAGATAATAAAAACTCAATCTTTGCATCCCAAGAAGTGATAATGGACAATCACTAAAATAAAAACTTCGGCTTTAACATAAACTTCGTGTCATGCAAATTTGTCATGCGATTTTCTCAAACAAGAACACACATATAAATAAATGGTCGATCCAACAGATGAGCAGCCGTCGCCATAAACTCATTGTCATACAGTTTGACAGAACATTAGAAGTCATGTCGCGCTCGCCGAACGCCGGAAACCACACCGCCACCGCCAAAGGACCTCCAGCTACAAGTACACGCAGAGGTAAAATGATCAAGAAACCTTAGTTATGTAGAGAACTGATGCAGTAATTAACCAGACATACTTTCATGGCACGATGGTGACAGCCATCGTCGTTTTCGCTCGTGCAATCCTACTACTATCGTGCATTATTCGAGTTAATCATTGGTACCAAATCCATCTTCCAATGTCATTTTGTCCCCTGAATCTAAAAACCACCAATGTCCAGCTAATTTCAGCGAGAGATCAACCACAAACAAAACAGGTTTGTATATCACTTTAGGTTCGGTAATAATCTAAAAAGCGAAAATAAAAACGTACAGCAGGAATTAGTACACATCACGATTTGATTATCGGCTGCAGCTGACAGCAGTAACAATCATCTTTTCCCGTACACAAACGAACCCAGCGGCAGAGGAAACTCGCTGCTATCATTCCCTTTTCTTTCTTTCCGCTCATCACCTCTCCCCACATCCCGTCCACCCACCCTGCGGCCCGGAAACCCTAGCCAGCCACAAATACTCATGGCGGAGTTCACCATCCAGGTCCAGCGAACGGCGGAGATCATCTTGTCGGAGCAGCAAGCTCCGGAGCTCCGTCGCGGACGAAGGCAACACCAAAAAACCTAGCTAGGGAGGAGGGGAAAAGGGGAGGAGGCGCGAGGACTCACCGGGGACTAGTCGCCGGAGGAGGATCTCGTCGGCGACGTCTTGATTTGCTAGTTCTTTCCCCGCCACCGCCGCCATTGCCTTTCCCCGCCGCCTGTCGCCGCTGTTGCGTCGCCTCCGTCCCTCGTTCCCCTTTTCCCGACTGAATACACGGGGTCGACCTCGTGGATGAGAATACCGGAGCGTGCAGCTTACCGGGTCGGGAAGATCTGGGATGGGCCGGGATGTTACACAAAAAAACCAGAGAAGTAAACGGCCCATCGGGTAACTTTCGGGATTCGGTCGTGGGCCGGTATTTTACCCTCCCAAACCCAATAATACCAGACAAGTAAACAAGGCCGTAGTGCGGTGGCTTGACGCTCGTGATTCCCGGCTCGTCCGTGCCTTGAGCACAGAAGTTTTCCGCTGTGCCGGGGGCTTGGTCGCGTGCAGCTCCGGTAGAACGCGGCCAGCAGGAGCGCTGTCGCAGGTCCTGTCGACGAAAAGGCTCGGATTTGGCATCTCACTCGGGGACAGCATATGGCCTGGTGGCAACTTGGCGTCGACAAGTTTGGATGAGGGGTCCTCGGCCGCGACGGCGAGAGGAAAATAGGTGCAGTCGTCCTTGGAGGTGAAGGGGAACGGGGCGGTGGAGGAAGTCGGGTCTGGAGCAGGCTGTGGCCAATTTGGGGAGAAGCCGGCCGGGGATGGGAAGGTGGTCGTGTACATGGAGGCGGGATGCGGGTAGGGGTAGGTGGCGGCGGAGGGGTAACTGGAGGAGCCGTACACTGCGGTAGGGAAAAAACCAGACGCGGGCGCTGGGTAGGAGGAGAAGGTGTAGGGGAAAGGGGCTGGGTGGTAACCGCCGGGAAAAGGAGCAGGTGGATAGGCGGCGGCGGAAGGAAAGCTGCAGGGGGCGTACGGTGGTGCTCCGCAGCCACACGGGGGCGGGGGCGGATCGGCGACGGGAGTGGGGAAAACGCTGAGCGCGGGTGCTCCGAAGCCATGAGGGGCCGGGGGAAGAACGGTGGTGGGGAAGAAGAATGGGGTGCTCGAGGGCGAGCTCGCCATGGATGCGAATCTGGTGGTGGCCGTGCTCGATTTCGGGAAGGGAGGGTTGGGACACGCGAATCGGATCGCAAGAGAAGAAGCCGCCGGCAGAAATTTCGGATCACAGAATCGACTGCTCTAATACCACTTTGTCAGGATCCCGGTGGATCCTTGACAAACTGGATCACGAAGGAAGAATTTGGGGGAAGATCGGTAGAAAAAAAGGTAAATTGCAAGAACTAAATAAATGGTAAATTGCAGAAAAGTAAGATAAATTTAGGGTTCATATTTCTTGGTTGGTTCCAACAAGGATACAAGGATAGGATTTTATACACCTAACCACTACAACATGATAGCATAGGTGAAATACCGATACTACCCTTACAACTATTAAGCCACTAGTAAACCCACTACTCATACCCATACTAGTCCCTTACACCCATTTGTCGTCGGCGACGGCACGACGTTATCCGCTCCCCGAGATCGACGTGCAGTTGATGCCGCCGTCGCACCGTCCTTCTCTCCCCATCAGTCCCCAGATCCAGCAGGACAGCCGCCACGCTCCCGTCTTCGCGGCCGCAGGACACACTAGACATGGTCGTCGCGGCCAGCAGGTTCCGATGTGGCCGGTCTCGGTGTCCCTACTCTCCCTTATCCATTGCCGTCACAGCCAGGCCACTCCATGTATTGAGTCGTCATTGGTATGTTAATTTAATCTTGATTAGGCTTCATTGGTATGTCTTGTACTAATTTAATCTCGATCGGGATCAACCATCTATTGATGGGAAGGTGGAGATGGAGATGATTTTCTCTGAAACAAGTTATGGTCCTCTCTTTGAAAATCATCTTAAACTGCAGTTGCTTTGGGGAATTTATCCTCCAATCAGATGCCCTATCCGCTGGAACCGAATGTGATCCAGTTGACGTACCATATATTCAAGGTAGTTAATGGAATTCTTAGGAGGGAGCAGTTTCAGATATGAGATATCATATATATTCAGGATAGTGTTTGCAACGCTTAGGAGGGAGCAGTTTCAGAGATGGCCTACAATATATTCAGGGTAGTTGTATGGAATTCTTAGGAGGGAGCAGATATGGCTCTTCTTGGCGCCGTTACTTCTTGCGTGAATGTTTTGTTGTGCCCATACAGTCGTAATGCAGGAGCCCAATGCTACCAGGTATTGCCGTATTGCACATTTCTTAAGCAGATGGAAGATTAGATAGCGTGAAGTCAAATTTGGTTCATATCTTACAAATGAGTACCAAGACTATCTCACCGGGAAATTCCAATTGGGTATATTGTCATGAAAAATATTTTCATCTTACCATAATAATATAATTTTGATGTACTAGCACATGCAAAAAATTGTTGTACCAAATTATATGTTCGGGTCCATGGTCGTGTCCAAATACCTCTTTTCTTTAGGATTAGATGGACTGCAGTGCACTAATTCAAGAGAATTTCATTTGTGCTATAAGTAGCCTATTATTATATCTCAGTGAACTTAATTGAATGGTATGGATGATATAGTTCCTCCCCTAATGGTTTCCCATATATGTTCTTTATTTAAAGCGGATATTTAGGCAGCATGTTTAATGTTGTATGACTACCCTGTTCTCCAGGTTGGAATCATATCATGAACCTTGTATTGCCGTGAATTAGTGGCTTGGTTTCGTTTTAAATTGAAAAGGGGATATGAGCTATTGGAATCTATAGAGGGTTGCAAGTTCAATTTCAATTTATACTTATGATGTTGTCACAGTTGTGGTCTCCTAGCTTTAGCATCTTGCCATCTTAGTTACATTTGATTTGTGTAAATAGTCGATTTGTTCATTTAGTCACTCTGTTGTCTCATATATTTTGGTGTCTTCTTTTTTTGCACTGAAGTTGTTAAAGGTTCTCCTTTATGCAGGTCATGTATAGAAGTATATATTAAATCATTAACTTCATCTATGTTCATGTTATACTTTCTTGAGTTTGAGAAATCACTTGACGACTTGACATGTCATTTTGAAAGTAGATGCTGCATTTCCTATAACATGTCCTCTTACCTTAATCATATGGTCCATGTGAATCTTATATGGACATACATTAAGGCAAGTATGACCAATCATTTGTACATTTTTGGGTACCATGTAAGCATCTGGTTCTCCTGAATCATGTTTCACAAATCAGTTATATTGTTTCCATACTCAATCTTCTTTTTGTGAAATTTTTTATCTGTATATCCAAGGACTTATTTTTTTAGCATTTGCAGGAATCCTTTTGGAAATGCTCTTAGGTCATGGAAGAATTTAACCGCATGAAGGCGTTGACCTGGACACCGCAGGCAAAACATCCTGGACATGGTTGCAGGCACCGCAACCCCACTCCTTGCACTTGTTAGCCTGCACAACTCTTTCCCAAATGAAGAAGCACATCAAATGATTTGTGTGTTGGATACGATTCTCTGGAAGCTTGAGATTTTTTTTCCTCTACCAATAGGAACCGAGAGGTGCTACAAAAAAAATGATGCATACAAGCTTTCAGTCTCTTTAGCCAGCTTACAGTACCCACAATTTCCATTCTAGAAGCTTCATAGAGGTTTTAATAGATTGTCTTCATATGCCATTTTTTTCTTAAGATGCTTTGGTTGTAGTTTATTAGCTATGTCTTCTTGGTGAAAATGGTGGATTGGATAGAAAACTTCTGGTGCATTGTGCAGTTTGAATCTTTTTTCAAACTTTCGATTTTCTGAAGTTGTTTGGTGACTAATATATAAATAAACAATATCATTGCAGCTATGTGCATAATTGAGTAACTGGTATCGAAGTGCTCGGATACCAAGTGCGATATGCCGTTCGTTACCCTGATATACAATTATTTTGTTATATTATTGTTAGACGAGGATGATATGGTCAAATTTTTATATCTCATGTAAAATTGTTTGGTTTTACCATTGTTAAATGATGATGATATGGTAAAAAAAATTATATCTTAACTTCATATGTATTCTGAGTCATATTTCGAACCAATTATGGAACCTGATACCTAAAATAAAGAGATAGCCTGGACCTCTCGCCTTATCCCCATCTACAGTAGATAAGGCGATTTGTGCATCCTCCCGCACTGACCACCTCGCCGCCATTGATCCGCTCGATCCCTTGCCTCGGGTGGCTGCTCCGGTGGTGGGAGGTTGGGGGATCGACGGATCACGGTGTGTACATAGTGTAGGTCGTTGTAGGTTGGCTGTTGGCGGCTCTGAGGAGGCGGTGGCGTGGTTGGAGAGCCTTTTGAAGACAATGGTGGTCCTCTCCTCCGTTCTGGATGCTCCGGTGGAGCTCCGGGGCGGATCTGCTGTCCCAAGAGCGCCCGTGGCTCGGCGGAGCTACGCTGCGCTTTTCCCCCTCGTCAGTATCCGAGTGTTGCGGAGCCGGTCGTCGTAGATCCTAACGGAGTTGTTGTTGTTGACCAAGCTGGTGGCGTTCGTGGTGCAGGATGGAGGTGCTCTGGTGCCGAGGAGCCTCGACTTCTTGGCCGTTTGGGGAATCCTCCCTGTCCAAGCTTGTGGTGGAGGAGTGGCGGTGGGTTTCGCCGGTGTATCATGCTGCTCGACGAAGAAGATGCTGGGCTCAGAAGGATCTTGTTGTAATTTTCTTTGTTTCTAGGCTTATTTGTAAAACTCTTGGTGAATAGTATCACTTCTGTTTGCGCAAAAAATAAATAAATTATGGAACCTTTTTCTTTGCGTAATTCCACTCACGAATGAGTATAGAATGTTTATGTTCCCAATAGGGAGCTTGTATGGTCGATAATAATTGTTAGTTTTTTTTTTGGGGATTCATAACTTTTATTGTTTTAGGATGTATACTGAAAGTCATGAGATATGTGAATGGGGTATTTTGGAAACACGTGCATTGCACGTGCAATATTACTAGTGGATTAAAGCAAGCCTCCAGACAGTGGTATCTAAAGTCTAATGAAACAATTAAGATATTTGAATTTAAAAAAAATTTAAGGATAACTGCGTTTATGCAAAGTTTAAAAGTGGGAAATCTATTTTCCTAATCTTGTATGTGGATGATATTCTGCTTGCGAGCAGTGATGTTCATCTACTGCAAGAGACAAAGAAGTTCTTGTCCTCAAATTTTGATATGAAAGATCTTGGTGAAGCGTCGTATGTTTTGGGCATAGAAATTCACCAAGATATGAATAATGGAGTATTAGGACTATCGCAAAAGGCTTATTTAGAACAGATTCTAAGTAAGTATAATATGCATAAATGCAGTGCCACACCTGCCCCTATAGTCGAGGGCGGCCGTTTTGGGAAACATCAAAGTCCCCAAAATCAATACGAGCTCGATCAAATGAAAGCGGTTCCATATGCTTCGGCCATTGGAAGCCTACAGTATGCACAAGTGTGCACTCGCCTTGACTTAGCCTTTATCACTGGAGTACTCGGTAGATATCAAGAAAATCTAGGTTTTGAACACTGGAAAATGGTAAAGAAGGGAAAGACATAAAGAACTACATGCTAACATACAAAAGATCTGATTCCCTAGAAATAAGAGGGTATTCAGATGCAGATTTTGTGGGAGATAAAGATGATAGAAAATCCACATCTAGATATGTATTCACTCTCGCAGGGGGAGCTATTTCGTGGAGAAGCTCCAAACAGACAATAGTTGCATCATCCAGGATGTATGCAGAATTTATAGCATGTTATGAAGCCACGAGACAAACATTATGGTTAAAGAAATTTATACCCGACTTAAAAGTGGTAGATTGTATTGATAAACCACTAAAGATGTACTGCGACAATGAGCCCGGAGTATTTTATGCTCGCAACAACAAGTCGAGTACAGCTACGAAACCGATTGAGGTTAAGTATTCTGTTGTGAAACACAAGATCCAGGATCAAACAATAAGTCTCGAGCATATAAGGACAAAAGATATGCTTACGGATCCGCTAACGAAAGGCTTACTGATGTCTACGGGTGCTTCTATTCTTGTAGACAGTGTTGGGCCTCCAAGAGCAGAGGTTTGTAGAACAGCAGCAAGTTTCCCTTAAGTGGATCACCCAAGGTTTATCGAACTCAGGGAGGAAGAGGTCAAAGATATCCCTCTCAAGCAACCCTGCAATCACGATACAAGAAGTCTCTTGTGTCCCCAACACACCTAATACACTTGTCAGATGTATAGGTGCACTAGTTTGGCGAAGAGATAGTGAAATACAAGTAGTATGAATGAATATGAGCAGTAGTAACGGCGCCAGAAAAGTTCTTGCTGGCGTGCAGTTGATGGTAGTAATATTGCATGAAGTAAAGATGCAGTAAAACAGTAAACAAGCGATGATTGCAGTATTTGGAAACAATGCCTAGGGATCATACTTTCACTAGTGGACACTCTCAACATTGCAATCATAATGGAATATAAATAAGCACTTCACTATGCTATTCCGAATTACTCTCTGGCAAGATAACGAACTCTAATTCATCATGTAGGCAAACCTTAAAGATGTATTCCCAAGTACTAATAAACACCCCACGCTGTCACTTTGAGCATTCATAAGAGGTACTAACACACCACAATTTCATAGAGACATCCAACTCAAATCATAACTCAGTGAACAAGTATTCTGTGAAATATAGCCTAAGAGACCCACACGGTGCACACACTCGTCACCTTTACACACGTGGGACAAGGAGTCTCCGGAGATCACATAAGTAAAATCCACTTGAATAGCATAACGACATCTAGATTACAAAGCTCAGCATATGGATCTCAATCATGTAAGGCAGCTCATGAGATCATTGTATTGAAGTACATGGGAGAGAGATTAACCACATAGCTACCGGTACAGCCCTTAGCCTCGACGGAGAACTACTCCCTCCTCATGGGAGACAGCAGCGTTGATGAAGATGGCGGTGGTGTCGATGGAGAAGCCTTCCGGGGGCACTTCCCCGTCCCGCCGGCGTGCCGGAACAGAGACTCCTGTCCCCCAGATCTTGGCTTCGCGATGGCGGCGGTGACATAGGCATCCCTAATGGGCCTGCCGAAGATAGTACCCGGGGTTTACTGAAGGCCCATTACCCGAAGAATAAGAGACTCCTGTCCCCCAGATCTTGGCTTCGCGATGGCGGCGGCTCTGGAAGGTTTCTCGTACCGTGGCTTTTTCGTATCGAAGATTTAGGTCAGGGAGCTTTAAATAGGCGAAGAGGCGGAGTTGGAGGAGCCAGAGGGTGGCCCCCCCATAGGCTGGCGCGCCCAGGGTCCAGGCCGCGCCGCCCTGGCGTGTGCCCCCCCTGTGGCTCTCCTCTGGTGGCTCTCCGGTGTTCTGGAAGCTTCGTGGAATTCTAAGATGCTGGGCGTTGATTTCGTCCGATTCCGAGAATATTTCCTTACTAGGATTTCTGAAACCAAAAACAGCAGAAAACAGGAACTGGCACTTCGGCATCTCGTCAATAGGTTAGTTCCGGAAAATGCATAATAATGACATAAAGTGTGAAGAAAACATGTAGGTATTGTCATAAAACTAGCATGGAACATAAGAAATTATAGATACGTTTGAGACGTATCAAGCATCCCCAAGCTTAGTTCCTACTCGCCCTCGACTAGGTAAACGATAACAAAGATAATTTCTTAAGTGACATGCTACCAACATGATCTTGATCAATACTATTGTAAAGCATATGAAGTGAATGAAGTGATAGTAAAGATAATGACTAAACAACTGAATCATATAGCAAAGACTTTTCATGAATAGTACTTTCAAGACAAGCATCAATAAGTCTTGCATAAGAGTTAACTCATAGAGCAATAGATTCAAAGTAAAAGGCATTGAAGCAACACAAAGGATGATTAAGTTTCAGCAATTGCTTTCAACTTGTAACATGTATATCTCATGGATAGTTGTCAACATAAAGCAATATAACAAGTGCAATAGGTAAACATGTAAGAATCAATGCACACAGTTGATACAAGTGTTTGCTTCTAAGATAGAAAGAAGTAGGTAGACTGACTCAACATAAAGTGAAAGAAAGGATTAAATCATGTGCTAGAGCTTTTCAAGTTTTGAAATCACAAAGAGAGCATAAAAATGAAGTTTTGAGAGGTGTTTGTTGTTGTCAACGAATGGTAGTGGGCACTCTAACCCCCTTGTCAAACAGACTTTCAAAGAGCGGCTCCCATGAAGGACGTTATCTCTACCAGCAAGGTAGATCATCCATCTTCTCTTTTGTTTACACATGTATTTTAGTTTCATTATTTATGGATGACACTCCTCCCAACCTTTTGCTTGCACAAGCCATGGCTAACCGAATCCTCGGGTGCCTTCCAACATTCACATACCATGAAGGAGTGTCTATTTGCAAAATTAAGTTGCTTACTGATAGATCAGGGCAAAGCATGTGAAGAGAATTATTAATGCAAGTTAATTAATTGGGGCTGGGCACCCCATTGCCAGCTCTTTTTGCAAAATTATTGGATAAGCGGATATGCCACTAGTCCATTGGTGAAAGTCTGTCCGAAGTAAATGACAAGATCGAAAGATAAACACCACATACTTCCTCATGAGCTATAAAACATTGACACAAATAAGAGATAATAGCTTTTGAATTGTTTAAAGGTAGCACATGAAGTATTTGCTTAGAATGGCAGAGAAATACCATGTGGTAGGTAGGTATGGTGGGCACAAATGGCATAGTTTTTGGCTCAAGGATTTGGATGCACGAGAAGAATCCCTCTCAACACAAGGCTAGGCTAGCAAGGTTGTTTGAAGCAAACTCAAGTATAAAATGGTGCAGCAAGACTCACATATGAACATATTGTAAGCATTATAAGACTTTACATCGTCTCCTTGTTGTTCAAACACCTCAACCAGAAAATATCTAGACTCTAGAGACCAATCATGCAAACCAAATTTTAACAAGCTCTATGTAGTTCTTCATTAATGGGTGCAAAGTACATGATGCAAGAGCTTAAACATGATCTATATGAGCACATCAATTGCCAAGTATCAAATTATTCAAGACATTATACCAATTACCACATGAAGCATTTCCTGTTTCCAACCATATAACAATTAACGAAGCGGTTTTCAACTCCGCCATGAACATTAAGAGTAAAGCTAAGAACACATGTGTTCATACGCAACAGCGGAGCATGTCTCTCTCCCAGACAAGCATGAATTTATTCAAACAAAACAAAAACAAATAGACGCTCCAAGTAAAGTACATAAGATGTGACCGAATAAAAATATAGTTTCAAGAGAAGAAATCTGATAAATTGTTGATGAAGAAGGGGATGCCTTGGGCATCCCCAAGCTTAGATGCTTGAGTCTTCTTGAAATATGCAGGGATGAACCACCGGGGCATCCCCAAGCTTAGACTTTTCACTCTTCTTGATCATAGTATATCATCCTCCTCTCTTGACCCTTGAAAACTTCCTCCACACCAAACTTAAAACAAACTCATTAGAGGGTTAGTGCATAATCAAAAATTCACATGTTCAGAGGTGACACAATCATTCTTAACACTTCCGGACATTGCACAAAGCTACTGAAAGTTAATGGAACAAAGAAATCCATCAAACATAGCAAAACAGGCAATGCGAAATAAAAGGCAGAATCTGTCAAAACAGAACAGTCCGTAAAGACGAATTTTCCAGGGGCACTTAACTTGCTCAGATGAAAATGCTCAAATTGAATGAAAGTTGCGTACATATCTGAGGATCACGAACGTAAATTGGCAGATTTTTATGAGTTACCTACAGAGAACCCTGCCCAAATTCGTGACAGACAGAAATCTGTTTCTACGCAGTAATCCAAATCTAGTATCAACATTACTATCAAAGACTTTACTTGGCACAACAATGCAATAAAATAAATATAAGGAGAGGTTGCTACAGTAGTAACAGCTTCCAAGACACAACAAAACAGTAGCAAAATAAACACATGGGTTATCTCCCAAGAAGTTCTTTCTTTATAGCCATTAAGATGGGCTCAGCAATTTTAATGATGCTCACGCAAGAAATAAGAATTGAAGCAAAAGAGAGCATCAAGAAGCAAATTAGAAACACTTTTAAGTCCAACCCACTTCCTATGAAAAGGAATCTTGTAAATAAACAAATTCATGAAGCATAATGCAACAACCATAGGAAGATAAAACCAGTGTAACTTCAAAATTCTCAACATAAAGAGGGGAAACATAATATTATTAAGATGCATATAACCATGTTTCCCTCTCTCATAATAACTTTCAGTGGCATCATGAACAAACTCAACAATATAAGTATCACATAAAGCATTCTTATTCACATGCATAAAAGTATCATTACTCTCCACATAAGCATAATCAATTTTATTAGTTGTAGTGGGAGCAAATTCAACAAAGTAGCTATCATTATTATTCTCATCATCAAATATAGGAGGCATATTGTAATCATAATAAACTTTATCCTCCATAATAGGCGGCACCAGAAGACCACTATCATTATAATCATCATATATGGGAGGCAAAGTATCATCAAAGAAAATTTTCTCCTCAAAAGTTGGGGGACTAAAAATATCATGCTCATCAAAACCAGCTTCCCCAAGCTTAGAATTTTCTATATCATTATCAACAATGGTGTTCAAAGCGTTCATACTAATATTACTACTAACATGCAAATAAGGTTCCATAGGTTTTTTAATTTTCGCATTAAACCATTCATGTCTTGCCTCAGGAAATAGTTTAAAAAGCTCACAGATGTTTTCCATTATGCCTTACTAGTGTTTAACAAGAAACAAAAAGATGCAATTGCAGGATCTAAATGAAATAGCTTCGAGCACACACACAACGACAACAGAAAAGTACTTAGTTACCTGGGACCGGAGTATGAGTGCCTTTTACCTTACCTCCCCGGCAACGGCGCCAGAAAAGTGCTTGATGTCTACGGGTGCTTCTATTCTTGTAGACAGTGTTGGGCCTCCAAGAGCAGAGGTTTGTAGAACAGCAGCAAGTTTCCCTTAAGTGGATCACCCAAGGTTTATCGAACTCGGGGAGGAAGAGGTCAAAGATATCCCTCTCAAGCAACCCTGCAATCACGATACAAGAAGTCTCTTGTGTCCCCAACACACCTAATACACTTGTCAGATGTATAGGTGCACTAGTTCGGCGAAGAGATAGTGAAATACAAGTAGTATGAATGAATATGAGCAGTAGTAACGGTGCCAGAAAAGTGCTTGCTGGCGTGCAGTTGATGGTAGTAATATTGCAGGAAGTAAAGATGCGAGTAAAACAAGAAACAAGCGATGATTGCAGTATTTGGAAACAAGGCCTAGGGATCATACTTTCACTAGTGGACACTCTCAACATTGCAATCATAATGGAATATAAATAAGCACTTCACTATGCTATTCCGAATTACTCTCTGGCAAGATAAAGAACTCTAATTCATCATGTAGGCAAACCTTAAAGATGTATTCCCAAGTACTAATAAACACCCCACGCTGTCACTTTGAGCATTCATAAGAGGTACTAACACACCACAATTTCATAGAGACATCCAACTCAAATCATAACTCAGTGAACAAGTATTCTGTGAAATATAGCCTAAGAGACCCACACGGTGCACACACTGTCACCTTTACACACGTGGGACAAGGAGTCTCCGGAGATCACATAAGTAAAATCCACTTGAATAGCATAACGACATCTAGATTACAAAGCTCAGCATATGGATCTCAATCATGTAAGGCAGCTCATGAGATCATTGTATTGAAGTACATGGGAGAGAGATTAACCACATAGCTACCGGTACAGCCCTTAGCCTCGATGGAGAACTACTCCCTCCTCATGGGAGACAGTAGCGTTGATGAAGATGGCGGTGGTGTCGATAGAGAAGCCTTCCGGGGGCACTTCCCCGTCCCGCCGGCGTGCCGGAACAGAGACTCCTGTCCCCCAGATCTTGGCTTCGCGATGGCGGCGGTGACATAGGCATCCCTAATGGGCCTGCCGAAGATAGTACCCGGGGTTTACTGAAGGCCCATTACCCGAAGAATAAGAAGATTCAGAAGCCCAAGATATTATTAAGGAAAGCTAGAGTTGTAATAGAAAGTCTTATTTGTAATCTTATAGGATGAGTTAGAAACCTTCCCGGACTTTGTAACTTGTACAACACGAATCCCTCGGCTCCGCCTCCTATA